>NC_049906.1:14358546-14571046 GCF_001411555.2 Juglans regia | reverse complement strand
TCCACCATCGGAATTTTACAACTGATCATCGATGCAAATATATATTAATTCATACTTTCAATATTCACCGTTGGAATTATTTTCCTATCTCTCCTTATTCGTAGTTAATTAGAAAACAAGCGATCTAATTAACCTTAACCACTAAACAACCCAAGACAAGCGCTAAAGGTTTAATCTAGTAGCAACCTTAAGAATTAGAGAGATCGATAAAGCTAAACAACACAAGTACAAGCGGTTGTATTTAATTTTGTCGAGCGTTCTTCCTAAGATCTAATAATTTTTTATGCAGCAAATCATCAAATCTTAGTTGCTTCACAAATTAGCGGGATCAAACAATTATAAATTTGATGTCTAATCTAGTAATAGATTACAACGAATAATAAACTAGTAGGCCTCCTAGTAATTAAACGAGACAATCATGAAAATAGGTATAGAAAAACATTCGATACTCAAAGCATAAACTGAACACTAAAAACAAGTCAGATCTTACAGTTTTATTGATTCCGAGATTTCCGTTTCTTTCAACAAATTATGAAAGTTTAGCCACACTAAACCATCATGAAAACTGGAATGAGGAGTTAGAGAAGAGGGGAAAGAGATGCCCTAGTATGATGATTTATCCCCCTCTTTTTCACCTTCATGTCCCTTATTAGAATCCTACCAAGTCTCCTAAAATATTCTAAACATTATCCTCAAATAACCATATCCAAATCTGGCTTAATTAAGGGAAATATTAAAAATAAAATAGTCCTAATATAACTAGGAAAATGGTTTTTACCAACTGTAACTTTCGTGCACCATATCTCCAAAACATCTGCAATTAAATCGTATATTTGAATTGCACGATAAGGTCAAATGTTCTGAAACGTCAGTAGTGCAGGTCCGTCAACTTCAAGCCCGATTAGTACCTTTATTCAGCTAGTATCTTTCAAAACTCAAAACTTGAAATTTTTAGATCTTTGTCTTACTGTTCCATAGCATCTTGAATCATCTCAATCGGAGCTCGGATAAGAGAGTTATGTCCAGATTACGAAGTAGTATCGAAACTGTCCAGAACTGCCCAATTAACTTCGTTTTGCATTAAACGACTCTGTTTGCTTCCTAAATAAAAATATAAGAATAATAAGTACATTTAGGCACCAAATAAGTATAAAAGACTAAACATTAAGGGAGAAAAATATGACACTTTGCATTCTCATCAGAGTACATTTTTCGAGGGGTTGTGCCACCCTCGCTTCTTCTCTCGTGTTGCCCCTTCTTCGCCTTGGGTTCCTTCCCATGGATGTTTGAGCTGGTGCCTTGCTTAAATTCCCTCGCTGGCTGCTCTTCTCCTGTGCATCTCGGGGTGGTCAAAGTTTGGATGGTGTCTTCTGCTTGGTCCATCAAATCCTGCAAGGTCACCATGGTCTTTCAAGCTATTTCTGCCCTAAAGGGGCTTTAAGGCCAGATGTTGCCCAAGACCGCTGCCAGCATGATATTCTCGTCTTGATCATCCCCGGTCATTCGCTCTTTATTGAACTAGTACAAGTACGCCTTTAGATTTTCTTCTTCCTACTGTTTTACATTGAGGAGGTAAGCGGCCGATTGCCTTCTCTTTTGATTGGTCATGAATTGCATTAAGAACTGCCAGCCTAACTCCTCAAAGCCGTGGATGGTGCCTGGCCGCATGGCTTCAAACCATGTCTGGGCGAAGCCTTTCAGCATTAGGGGGAACACTGGGCATGTGATTTCCTCGGAGAAGCCGTGCAGCATCATGTGGGTCAATGTTTCCAGATGTTCGACGGGGTCTTTGGACCTGTCGTACATCTCTATTTGAATAGCTCTGAACTTGGGTGTAAATGGGACGACGATCACTTCGGCGCTGTAAGGGAGGTCCGTGCTGCTGAGTAGTTAGTGCACAGAGGATGATACCCTTATTCTCTTCGTCATTTCCTCATATTTGTTCATAAGGCTGCATAACTCATTGCTCATCCTCTTGCATTCTTTGTCTTTAGGTGGTACCCCGCCAACATTTTACAACTCTCCTTCCATCCATTCGATCTGACTTGGTTAGGTGGCTTCTCCAAGCCCAAAATTCCTCTATTTTTGCGCCTCATTCTATTGTCATAGGGCCTCTATATCCTTGGCCATTTTCTTTATGAGTTCTTCCATTTCTGCAACTCTCCATTCTATGCTTGTCGATGTAGATTCCTGTTCAAGGGTCGCTCGGGAGGCATTGTAGCTGCTGGCATACAAAAGGTATGATGATGCTGTCAGATCAATATATCTATTGATCCCACAGACGACACCAACTGTTAAAACATACTTTGTAACCACCAATTCCAAACCGCACCGAGTTTCTATAAAAGAGAAGAATGTGGTGGTCAGATGTGTTCGTGACACATTCAATGCTAAAGTCAGAATATACTCAGTGCTGAAGAAAAGAGAGAAAGAATAGAGAGCGAGTTTAGAGTGACTCACCTTCCCTTTTTGACTGCTCCCTCTTATTTATAATTTTATACTCCTGTCCCTTAAGAGATCTCTAGCTCCTTTGTTATTGTAATGATCACCCCAGTTCTGGACAATGTGGCATCGCATTTAATGCGATCGTTCTTGTTATCAACATGAACTCGATCTTAGGGTTGGTCATTCGACATTGCATTTAATGCAGTTGATCTTGTCGGTAGCAAGATCCCGACGATCTTTTCCTTAATAATATGTCAAGTCTGATGGTATATTACTTGCTTCTCCCTTCTAAGGCCAGCCTGGATTTTCACCTGTTCCCTGGCTTGCCAAGTCATGGCCTGAAATGGACCAGCTTTGGTTAAAAAAACTCCCTTTCCACAACTACCACCAAATAAAAGCACCCTGCTCTAATCAATTACAAAATTAGTACTACACGTGGGAATCATGCAGTTAATCGCTACTCCAAATCAAAGTGATGCCCTCGAAATAATATAACCAAGACGTCCCGGACCTACATGCATTACTGGAATCTTAGAACGTGTTTACATATATATATATATATATATATATATATATAAACTTTTGGTTAATTGCAAAATTAGAATTTGAAATTTCATATACATTTAATTCGAGGCATCAATTCTTAATTTTTGCAAAAATGATATTTCAACATAAAAAAAACTCATAATTCAGCACTTGGCACGTGGCATCCGTATATCATATGTTAATTGCATGATTACCGCGTGACATCCGTACGTCACATGTTAGGCTTCATTTGTTTTTTTTTTTATAAGATAAATTGATATTAAAGTTAAGAATTAGATAAAATATTATTAAAATATATTTTTTTAATATTATTTTTATTTTAAGATTTAAAAAAGTTGAATTATTTATTTTATTTTATATAAAAAATTTTAAAAAAATTATAATAATTAAATAAAATGAGTTGAGTTGAAATAAGTTATAAAAAAATAAGGCCTTAGTCTGCGTTTGGATGTTGAACTGAGTTGAGTTGAAATGATAAAATATTATTATAATATTATTTTTTAATATTAAT
The DNA here is from genome assembly GCF_001411555.2 of Juglans regia. Taxonomy (NCBI): domain Eukaryota; kingdom Viridiplantae; phylum Streptophyta; class Magnoliopsida; order Fagales; family Juglandaceae; genus Juglans; species Juglans regia. The sequence goes on along the minus strand of NC_049906.1, from coordinate 14,567,544 downwards.
ATTATTTTGAGATTTGAAAAAATTGAATTATTTATTATATTTTGTATTAGAATTTGAAAAAGTTGTAATCGAGTTGAGATGAATTGAGAAAGCAAACGAAGCGGAATTTCATTGACTCGCATGAGTGTCAGCCAATTAAGTAATGACTCGTGGCGAGCGTTGAATTTTCTAACTGAAAACTACTATTTGATAATTTCTTATAATTCATATATCAATTTTGTAAAAATGGAAAGCCAGAGAACTCAATGCCTAGCACGCTAAATGAGAAGTACTATTCATCATGTTTATATTATCATCGTCCCATTATCATCTATTATGATATTAAATTATTAAAATATTATTTATCCCACATTACTTATCAAATTTATATTTCTAATTGAATTATATTGTTTATACTTTTTTCTACTCCACGTAAATTGTCCTTGCGGATGCACTTTTCGAAAGGAAAATATTATTCACATCCTAATGAGTGTGGGTTCTGACTATTTTTTTTTTTTTTACTTAATGATTAAAAATGTATTTTTTAATAATTTTATGATTTTTTTAATATTTAAAGAGATTAAAAAATATATATTAAAATAATAATAATAATAATAATAATAATTTTTAACCATGTCGGGAGAATTCCTCCGTAAAAAAAATCGCTGTAATGCCGTCCCTTTTCGGAAAGAAGGGGTAAATGAAAATATCAAAATATATAGAATCATGCTAGTTATCCGCCGCTAGTTATAATTTTTTTATTTTTTAAGTATTTTTTAAACATTTTTAATTATTAAGAACAAATAAAACATACATAATTTTATTAATAATCATTTTTTAATTATTAAATAAAAAAGATAAGGAAAAAAATACAAATAAATAAACCATAAAATTGAACAATAAATTTGAAGGACATCATTAACATTTTCCAAATATACACTTTTGACGAAAATATTTGGAAATTTCAAGATTCTGACAAGCATGTGGTTCAGATTTTCTTTTCATGCAAATTAATACTAATATCCAGTTCTATCTGTTGCATATATTCTAGGATTTTAGGTAGGGGTGGGCCCCGCCCCCATGTGGCGGAGCTGATCACCCTGTCCGGTTGATGCAGGGGGCGAGGCCACCCGCCCGCATCTAGACCTCTCTCCGAGGGCGGGGGCGGGGGCGGGGGTGGGTGACCCCCGCCCTGGATATATATATATTTTTTATATTTATATATAAAAAAAAAACTAGGTAACGACACGTCGTTTCATGCCTAGGTTTATATAAAAAACATACCCTCGACCCCCCCTCCCGATTCCCTCCCTCGCTCAGACTCTCAGTCTCCCCCTCTCTCTTCATCTTCGTTACCGAAGATCCGAAGGTAAGAAACTTTAAATTCAATTTTTTTTTTTTTTTGTGATTTATATTATTAATGGAGATTAGAGGAAGGATGAGGTTTATCGGAGATGGAGTATGAGATTTTGTGAATTGTGTGCTGTGGAGCTTAGATTGTGCATGTGGTTTGAACTTTGAACGAGTCCTGTGCATGTGAATTTTTTTTGTTTTCTGTGATTAATTTTTTTTGTTTGATTTATACTTTAAAGAGTGCCATATTATTTGTATTTAATTAATTCGGATTGGAACCCTAAATTAATTTAGGAGTTTCAAAGATTGAAAACCCTAAATTAATTTAGGGGTTTAATCTTTAAAATTGCTATGTTAGGGGTTTAAAAAATTAATTTAGGAGTTTAAAAACAGAATTTCATGTTCCCTACCAAATTGAAAAAAAGAAAAGAAAAGAATGCACTAGGGTATTAAGTATTTCACTAGAATCATCTCATTTTAACACAAACTTGAAAGGCATAGGCCATCTTAGACTTTAGTTGGTAAGTGTGTACTTCAACAAATATGAATGGTTATTATATAGTCATATAGTCTTGGAGTATATGATATGAATGGTTGGTAAGTATTTCACTCCAAATATTGTTTTGGCTTTGAGTATATGATATGATATGAATGGTTATTATATAGTCATATAGTCTTGGACTGTATACAATTTATATTCTAAATTTATTACAATATGTCCTATAATCCGAGAGAAGGTTGTGAAATTATGAATACAGAGGCCAGAACATAAAAAAGGAAAAGAAACTAAAATTCCAAATAAGAAATTTAAACTATATATATATATGTTAGAAAATAATTTTACATAAAATACATGCTATACAACAAAGGAAAAATAGAAAATTCTTTTACTAAATAATTTTGTCTCTAACTTTTCATTTGGTAGTTAATGAATGACTTGCAGGAAGAAAATGATTTTAAGGTAGTGAGGAGTTCAAAAATAATACTTTTGAAGATGTATTAGAGACATTTAAAACACAAGCAAAAGTGTTTTAACATAGCAACATTTACTCTACTTTTGAAGATGTATTAGGGACACTTAAAATATAAGCAAAAGTGTTTTCATTAGATACTGCTACAGTGGAGACTTTGATTTGCACGCAAATTTGGATCAAGGGAACTCTAATTCATGTTTCAGATGTTTTTGAATATGAGGAGGGTGATGATCAGCCTGGATCTGGTATTTATTTTAATTTCATTTTCTAATTTCTTATTTTAATTTATTTATTTTTATTTAATTGGTATTCATTAATTTGATTTCAAATTTAATATTTATAGTGATACATGAGACGGCGTCTACGGCTACCTCCGATGCAGTATGACTTTGTATTGGATCCATCATTGCCATGGTTTGCACAATTTCTCCCTTAATTATTTTTTGCATTTAAAATTTTGTTTCATCTTTATAATTTTTTAATTCTAATTTGTTTTATTTTTAACTTATTAATATTTCAGGTTTGATAACTTATTAACTTTTATGATCTTAATTTCTAGTCTCACAGCAATAGACACAACTCACCATTCAGTGAACTTATCGCTACGGCTCCACCTCAAAATCAAATTGATCAAATTGAAAAAATATGATTTTGTTAATTTACAATTAATTGTAATCCTGCTACAATAGTTAATTGTACAATTTGTAATATTTATTTTTTTTAGAGGAGTTTATAATAGTGTAATAGTTTATTAGTTCTCTTAATTTGTATAACTGTAAACTACTTATTTTAACTTAGTGCCTTAGTGATGATTATTACTTAATTAGTTAATAATTGAAACTTAATATCTACTTAATAATTCAATCTACAATTATATATATATATATTTTTTTTCAATTTTTAAATTTATATATTTCTTAAGTTAAATTATGGGTTCAAAATGGCTCAAAAATGGATTATGGGTCCAAAGTGATTCCAAAAATCGATTCTGAGTTATTTAACCTAGAAAAATGTACTGACTCATTAAGGGAATGCAGGGGTGCGGACGGATGGGGGTCCACTCCCGTACCCCGGCAGCGGGATGGGATACCCCGCTCCCACCCATGAGGGAGTAGGGTACGGAGAAAAATTTCCCACCCCTGTATATGCAGGGGCGGGGGGTGGTGGAGGGGTGGCCCGGCCCTACGGGGCGGGTACGACCCCTAATTTTAGGAGGCGTTTTTCCTCTTCTTTTTATTGTTTTGTTTTTTCTCCCTCGAACTTTTGTATTAGCTCACTTGCTCTCGTATGCCACCGAACTCCTTCCTCTTGAGTTTTGTCGTTGACTCTGCTATCTCACACTCATTCCACTGAGGTAGGTATTTGAATATCCCTCACACTTTCCCTTACCAAAATTCATGCCTTTTTTATTTTGGTTTTTATTTTTTATTTTATTTTTTCCTGATTGTCAAATATGCAGAGTTTCATGGGTGCCATTGATATTTACAACGCCTCCTCTCTCTGTTTGATCAAGCGCTACACCGGTTCTGAACAATTTGTTGCGCCTCAATTGCACAGACCCATTTGTTCAATTGAAGGGAAACGCACACGGGTCTGTGCTATGACCTCCACTGTTCCTTCAGTACAACACGTCGATGAGGGTCAGCAGCGCTTTACCGGTGACTCCTTCATTCGACCCCATTTGAGGAAGTTATCTCCTTATCAGCCCATTTTGCCTTTTGAGGTATTTAAATCAAACCCATTTTCCTTTTTCTGTTTCTTGAGTATCCCATTTCTGTTGTCTGTTTTTGCTCATTTCTGCTACATCCATAAAATGCCTATGTTTTTGTTATGAATTCATTTGTCAGCCACTTCAGTGTCGTTCGGGTTTAAGAACGAGCTAGATTGATAGTTCATTACTAGAAGATGAGACCCCCTCTACTTGCTTCTTATTTCTATTATTTGTTCCCCGAATTTCATGTAAAATTTCATGAATCCACGGGCAAGTATCTTTCCAAGTTAACTCCTACCACAATCCATGATCTTGTTTATGTGCGTGTGTGTGTATGTCTCACGCTGCCTGTGAAGATTGAGAACGAATGTTTAAGGATTTTGGTTTCTATGTCACTGGTGCCTTGGGGGCAAGGTCTTGAAGGGGAGGAGATTGTCACGGGTAGGGGTGCAAATGGACCGGACCGGTCCGGTCAAGTTGGTCCGGCCTATTTTTATTTTTTAATCGATTAATAAAAAAAAAATTCTTTAAAATACTAAATTAAATTAAGTGACTTATTAATGTAGATTATATAACAAACTCAATAAAAAAATATTTTATATGGTCAATGATAATAAATTAGATAAAATTTCATTATTAATTTATATAATTACTATATAGTTAACTAATTGATATTATATATTAGTTAATTCTAGAAAATTAACAAGTGTTAATAACATATTTAAAATTTTATATTGTTAATAGTTATAGGTTAGATGAAGATATATATAAAATATTGTTAATTTATAGAATATTAACAAGTATTAATAACATATTTAAAATTTTATATTGTTAATTGTACAATTATTATATAAATAATATATATAAAATATATTTTTATTTTTATTTTTTATTCGGTCGGTCCGAGAAATCTCCACCCCTGGACTGGACCGAAATTCCCCTACTTATTGGACTGAAACCGACCATGCATTTTTTGGTTCAGTCTGTACCGGTCCACCGAACCGGTCGGTTTCTCTAGTCCGGACCAATCATTTTACACCCCTAGTCATTGGTGAGGGTAATGATATTAACGGCTGGAAATGAGGAAGGAAAGGAAAAGAAAGATGCGGTGTGTTTTGAGGTTTAATGAAACGGTGTGTTTTCATTTGAGTGAGGATGGGAAGAGTGCGTTTTATGTGTAGTGGCTTGAGCTTTGTACACTTGAGTGATACGGTCCATTTTAGACTAATTGTAAGAACAGAACCTATGAATTGTTCAGTAAAGGATCATCTGTGAATTGTGTAGACTTTGTGGGAGGTTTGGAGTTCCTTGAAAATTCCATGCAAGATTTTCATTTGCATTCATGAATGAATCTTGTTCATCTTGGCTATCTGTTTTCATGTTCTTTGGATTGATTTTACTTTCTTTCATTACTGAGTTGTGGAGGGTTGTAACCTCCCTTCCTTCCTGTAAGTTAGCAGTGTCACGTGTTTTTCATAAAAAAAACCTGATAAGAGATGTCATATTTAATAAATGAATTTAGAATTTATTTTATAGAAAAACTGTCTCATAAAATGTCTTTTAAAATCTTAAATAAATGAGTAAATTGAATAAAATTTATGTCATAAAAGCAATTTTATTCTAGAAAGTCTAAAAGTAAATTAAGTGCTCCTTCTAATCTTGACCTGACTGCTCGTGTTCATCATCCTCACCTGGGGTGGTTTAAAAACATGAAAACAAACTAAAATGAGTCGAAGACTCAACAAGAAGTCCATCACAACGTAAACATACCAAATATAAAGTTTTCATAAAATTTTTCATGCTGAGAGTTTAAAATCATGAATGTTCGTACTGATGCTTATGCTATGCATGACTTGATTTATCTGAATTAATTGATTGATCTAACTTAACTAACTGATCTGACTTGCCAACACACTTAACCCTGTGTGCGAGGTTGTGCATCGGCTCCATGTCCCGTAGCCGCGAGGGGAGCCGCTGATAGTATTCTGGCATACTATGGTGGACCACGCTTGAGCCCGTGGCTTGCACATCCACCCTGATCTGAGCTGCATTGGTACTATACATCTAAATAGCCATCTGATTAACTAATTTGATCTTATTTTATCTTGCACTTGAAGTTAAGATAGCTTATGTATTTTATGTACATAAGATGCATGACATAATACATATATAATTATAATTTTTGAATTTGAACATGATGCGGAATGACATGATCGTATGCTATGCTGGATAACATGTTTGCATATGACATTAGTGGTGCATAAATAATGGCTATCAATGAATTGGCTTGAATAATACTTAATTATAAGCTGAACTGTGATGATCCTAATTTGTGATCAAATTACTTATCTTGAATCGCTAATCCAAGGTCTCGCCTCGAAAATTGTTATCTATACAAAGTATCATAAGTCACTAACTTTCTAGAAAGACGTGTAATAATAGTACTTAAAAGTCTACTTCTAGTATTAGATTTACAATACATTAAGAAATAGCATTTTTTTTATGGCCTACAAATGCTTAACCAAAACCATAAAGGTAATTTTTAAGTGAAAGGGAAATATAAGGGCAAATTTGTAATAAGGTTGAATCTTCGTATGCTGGCTGAAAAGTAAAAAGCAAATCTCAACTTAACAAGGCATTACATGAACAAAAGGGCCAGTGACGGAAAAAAGTTTAATGGAATATCATTTTAAAAAACATTCTCTACTATAGGGTAACTTAAAAGAAGTTCCTTTCAACCTTGAGACACGCAAATATTTATTGAGAGACTGAGAGTGTAGAGGGGCTGCAGCAGATTACAAGAGGTAACTTTATTCGGAAGGGTTAACACTGTTTGTCCTCTAGCACTAGTTTATGGTAGAAATAGCAAGTAAAAAAAAACCATAACAGAGGCATATGTCGGCAACGAAGAAGATTAGAGACAAAGAGCTAACTGTAAGTGGGACGACATGTGATGATGATTCTGAGTGACCATACTGAGATCAAAGGTGGCAACTTCTAATGGAACAGGGCTCAATTTCAATCACTATTTGGCTGAGAAACACGGTGGAGAAAATAGGAAGAGGAAGTCAATTTCTATACTTAGTTTGTGTTTAAAATAGAGGGCTCGTGAGGTTCTTATAGGCGATGGGAGGGGATAACGTGAGTCTTCAGGAGATTGGCTATAATTTGAAGTTGCCTAGACTTTAGGAACCTGTTTCTACGAGGATATAGATTTTGGGAGGAGTTTAGAAGAGTTTGAGTTGGTGTTAGTTCCAAACTAGGAACCTAATCTATTATGGGAACCTAATGGATGACTTATACAAAGATTTTGATAGGGAAAGAATCACTGTTTAATTTATCTGTTAGCATATTTCCAAAAATGTTAATAAAAACAAATAAAAAATAATACTAATTTTAAGTCCTAAATTTGGACCCGTATGTTACAAGGGTTGAAGTCAGTACTTGACAATTGGTATCAGAGAGGCAATCCTCTCATGGTAGAAGGGACACATGCTGCTGCTTTGAAATTGCACCAAGAAGGCTCGTAGAGGCATCAAGAAGCTGCGCAGAAGCAGTTGGAAGACCCGCAGCAGGCCATTTATGGAATCATTGAAAGAGATATGATCAAGGCTTTAGTTGTGTAGTTGAACATAGAGAGAGAGAATGAATTCATATATTCATTAATATTTAACTTCCTATACAAACTACATACAAATGACCATTGTATATTTCTAAATTATACTAATTACAACCATGTCCTTTAACACTCCCTCTCAAGTTGGGGCATATATATCATATAAACCTAACTTGGAACAAATAAGTTTTAACCGACTACAACACAGTGGTTTGGTAAACATATCTGCAAGTTGATCAGTAGACTTCACAAAGGGTGTAGAAATGTCACCGCTTAGTATTTTATTCCGAATGAGGTAACAATCAATCTCAATGTGTTTAGTCCTCTCATGAAATACAGGATTAGACGCAATATGCACTGCAGCTTGGTTATCACAAAGTAACTGAAGAGGGACAGGAGTTGGAAACCCAATCTTTTGAAGAAAGTGTTGCAATCATGTTAGCTTACTAGTAGTGTGAGCCATTGCTCTGTATTCAGCTTCTACACTAGACTGAGCTACTATTGTTTGCATCTTACTCTTCCATATAACCAAGTTACCTCCCACAAAGGTACAATATCTAGTAGTTGATATTTTATCTGAAGGAGATCCAGCCCAATCAGCATTTGAAAAAGCTTTAATTCTAAGGTGTTCATTTGGTCCATACAATAGTCCAAGGCTAAGAGCTCGCTTAAGATAACTAAAAATATGGATTACAACATTCCAACGTGAGACCCTGGGCATTTGTAGAAATTGGCTCACTACACTCACAGCATAAGAGATATTAGGTCTAGTGATATTAAGATAATTCAATTTTCCAACAAGTCTTTTATACCGACCTAGACCAAACAACTCCCTTTCATCTTTCAAGAGTTTACGGTTTGGATCCATAGGAGTGTCAATAGGTCGTGCACCTAACATGTCAGTTTCTTCCAGAAGGTCAAGTACATATTTTCTCTGAGATAGGTTAATGCCTTTTTTAGATCTACTGACTTCAATTCCAATAAAGTACCTAAGTTTGCCCAAATCTTTTGTCTGAAACTGTTCATGTAAAAATTATTTCAGCTTAGCAATTCTAACTGAGTCACTCCCAGTAATTATAATGTCATCAACATATACAACGAACAAGATATGACCTGCATCACTGTGTAGGTGAAATACTGAGTGGTCTGTTTGGCATCTATGAAGACCAAATGCTAATACAACATCAGAGAACCTCTCAAACCATGCTCGAGAAGATTGTTTCAAACCATATAATGCATTTTTTAACTTGCACACAGTACCTCGATACTCCCCCTGAGCAACAAACCCAGGTGGTTGCTCCATATACACTTCCTCATTTAAGTCGTCATGTAGGAATGTATTTTTAATATCCAACTGAAATAAGGGCCAATCCAAGTTAACAGCAAGAGAGATTAATACTCGAATAGAAGAAATTTTGGCAACCAGAGAAAAAGTCTCGTTATAATCAATGCCATAAGTTTGAGTGTAACCCTTAGCAACCAAACGAGCTTTCAGATGTTCAACAGAACCATAAGGATGGAATTTGATTATATATACCTATCTACAACCAACAGGGTGTTTACCAGGTAGTAAAGGAACAAGATCCCATGTCCATTATGGTGAAGAGCATCAATTTCATTTTTCGTAGCTGTCATCCATTCCGGATCAGATAAAGCATCCTGAACTGTCTTAGGAACAGAAAATTTTGAAAGTTGAGAAGTAAAGTATGAAAAAGATGGAGATAAGGCATAACAAGAGACATATTAGATAATCGGATGTCGAGTAACACAAGGACGAGTACCTTTTCAGAGAGCAATAGGCAAAGAGTTTGAAGTACTAGGTAACTCAGGATTTAAAGATAGAGATGAGGTTGGTGGAGGCATGAGAGCCGGGTGCCGCACGCGACACGAGTACACCTGTAAAGGATCAAGGGAAGGAACTGAGGAGGATTGGGTAAAAGTGGGTGAGTGTGCATGAGAAAGGGTAAGAGTAGGTAATGGTAGAGGATTACACTCAACAACTGAAGATATTGCCGAGAAATAGGGTATGGACTTAAAGAAGGTGACATTAGCACTAGTGAAGTAACGTCTAAGAGCAGGACTATAGCAGTAATATCCTTTTTGAGTTTGGGAATAACCAACAAAGAAACACTTGGTAGCACGTGGATCAAGCTTATCAAAGTCTGGGCCAAGGTTATGAACTTAGCAAACACACCCAAAGATTTTTGGAGGGAGAGAAAAAGGTGGAGAGGAAGGGAACAAGATGGAGAAGGGAGATGAACCATTGAGGACTAATGAAGGCATACGGTTAATAAGGTGACATGCAGTAAGAACACCATCACTCCAAAAATGTTTAGGAACATGCATGTGTAGTAACAGTGCTAGGGTTACATCTAACAAATGGCGATTTTTGCATTCAGCCACCCCATTCTGTTGGGGTGTACAAGAGCATGGAGTTTGATGAACAATTCATTTATTACTTAAGTAAGTAGCAAAGACACTAGATTGGTATTCTTTAGCATTGTCAGAATGCAAAACTTGAACTTTTTGTCTAAATTAAGTTTTAATTTCTTTCTGAAAGATTTTGAATATGGAAAGAAGTTCAGATTGTACCTTCATCAGAAACAACCATGTCATTCGAGAATAGTCATCAACAAATGTAACAAAATACTGAAACTTATTCAATACAATGTTGATTGGTCCCCATATATCAAAGTGAACCAATTCAAAAGAACTAGATACTCAGTTATCAACTCAAGGTACAAAAGACACACGATGATGTTTGCTAAGCTGACATGCTTCACAAGGAAAGGAAGATACATTTTCAAGATTCCTAACTTGACGTTTCAAAAGAGAAAGAGATAAGTGTCCAATGCGACAATGCCATTCAAAAGCAGATGATGAGGATGTGAGGGCTTGAGTGGGTGACTGTTTGACATCAAGGTAATACAGACCACCAGCTTCATGCCGTGTACCAATCTTCTTCCCCGTCTTGAGATCCTGAAAGATACAAAGGGATAAAATGTCACATAACATTGAAGAGTTTGAGTAATTTTACTAATGGACAACAAACTAAAGGGAAAACTAGGAGTATATAGAGCAGATGACAATGATATAGAATCTGTGAGCTTAGTGGATCCAATACTTGTAACTTTAGTAAGAGAACTATTAGTCAGAGTAACACTCTTTGGAGATATCAAAGTATCTAACTTAGATAAGGAATAAGACAAACCGGTCAAATGTTCGTTAGCTCCTGAATCGATAATCCATGGATCTTGAGTAGATAAGATACGACATGCGGACGCTGTACCTGAATGGGCACGAGTAGCTATGGAAGATGAAGTCGCTCGTGTGCGACCTAAAAACTGATCATATTCATCCTTCGATATGCTAATCATCTCTGGAGTTGGGTCGGAACTCGTTGACGATGATGTAGTATTTTGGCAAATAGTTTGATTAGTGGATCCAGATGGTCTACCATGGAGATCCCAACAATAGTCCACCGAGTGGTTAGTGCGATCATAGTGAGTGCACTTACGAGATCCACAACCTCGAGTGCGATTAACTCTAGCATCACGCCCCCCACGTGCACCTCTACCACTCCGGCCTCCACGCCTACCAGGAGCAACATAGGAGGTAGCTAAAACGGATTTCTTATTCCTCTGATCTGAAGAACATTAAGATCCTTGTCCAGATAATATGGTTTGCTGAAGTCGGGAGAACACACCAGGAAATGAGGGAAGCTGTGGACTTGCCAGAATTTGAGAACGCACTGACTCATACTCAGGTTTTAAGCCAACATGAAACCGAACAACATTAAAATCTTCCCGTTGTTTTAGCATACTTGAAACATCAGAAGTGATAGGTTGATACATTTTGAGTTCTTCACATATGCCTATCACTTGAGAATAATACTCTTCCAGGCCCAAAGCACCCTGTTCCAACCCAAAGAATTGCTGACACAACTCATAAATACGAGTTATGTTCCCAGCATCCGAATACTTCTGTTTGAGATGCCTCTACACCTCTTGAGCGGTGTCAAAATGTATTAAGTTAATGCAAATATTAGGCTCAATACTGGTCAACATTAGGGACAGTATTTGAGCATTTCTTGCGCCCATTGAACAATTGTAGAACTAGCTGACTCAGACATTAAATCAACCAAGTGAGTACGACGAAGAACCTTACCTTTCAAAAATATTTTAACAGATTTTGACCACAACATATAATTTTTTCTATTCAACTTCACCGGAATTATAGGCATACTAATGTTTGGTACAAGAGACATTGACTCAAATTTAGTTGTTATGGAAAAAAGTATCACAACAATTCAACTTGGAGACAAGAATCTACACAAAATATGAAATATGGATTAAAAACTGGGAGACAATTTGGAAAAGTAGAAACTCAAATTAAAAACCCAAATTTCAGATCTGTATTGGTCGAAACAAGCCTGTACCGGCCAAAACAAACTTGTATCGGTTCATAATTGGCTTGTATCGGGTCTGAACCGCTTTGTTTCAAATCTAAATCGGGTTGTATCGGCCTGTATTGGGTGTGTTTCGGGTATCGCCGGCACACCAGGTACCGGCTTCAAAAAACAACATTAAACTGGAATAAATTATCCTAAACGAGGATAACTCATCCTAGACAGGAATAAGTTTACCGTATACCTGTTACCAAACGGACGTTATTCTGGATATAAATAAGAACTTACTCTAGATTGGGGGCATACGTAGTCGAGGATAGGATGATCGATACCTACAACCAAACACTCCGAGACGTCGACGTCGCCGGTGATAAACAGGGTTTCTGGCAGCCAATAACAACAGGAGACTCACAGTGTCCACAGAAAATGCCAGTGATCTCGATTCTAGTGCCTAGTACCGGAGATAACACTTAAGGTCACTGGAAACAGCTTGAAACAGCTATCGGCCGCCAATGAGGACAACGACCACTAACCACCACAGACAACGATGGTGATACCACAGCTCCGTCGCACAACCACCACTAACTCCGTCGCACAACCACAACCACCACAGCTAACTACACTTTGTTCTGACACCATGTAGTTGAACATAGAGAGAGAGAATGAATTCATATCTTCATTAACATTTAACTTCCTATACATACTACATACAAATGACCATTATACATTCCTAAACTATACTAATTACAACCATATCCTCTAACAAGTTGAATCTAGAAAAGTTAATTCTATTCAAGAAGAGTCTTGGGAACCTAGAGAAGAGGGTTGTGAGGAGAGGGGTTTTATACCTAGGGAGTGCGCTTGGATTTTCCCCATTTTGATGGGAACAATCATGCTGGGTGGATTTTTAAGGTTAGTTAATATTTTGAGTTTCATCATTTACCTTCCAACTAGAGCCTTTTAATGGCCTCTTATCATATGGAAGGGGAGGCCTTGATTTGGTATCAGGATGCCTTAGGCTCTGGTCAATAGATTTTGGCCAATAGCTTATGAGGACCTTATGGAGGCCTTGGTTTGGTATCAAGGCCCAGTTTGAAGGACTGTCAAATAGATTGAAATGGTTGTCTGAAAGGCACCAACTCAGTTGCTTCTTGAGTGGGTTGAACGATCAGATTCGACTTCTTGTTTGAATGCTCAATCCAATCAACCTTAGTGCAGCCGTTGGATTAGCAAAAATCTAGGAACAATACATTTTGGCTTTGTTAGAGGATATGGTTGTAATTAGTGTAACTTATGAGAGTATAATTGTCATTTGTATGTAGTATGTATATGTTGTTGAACATCAATGAATAATAAGAAGTATTATCTCTATGTTCGACTACATGGTATCAGAGAGTTGAGTCGGTTGGTGGTGGTTGTGACGGAGCTAGTGGTGGTTAGTGTGGTATCATCGTCGTTGTCTATGCACTTCGGTGGTTTTTCCTCTTTGTTGTTGGCGGCCAGTAGATCTTTTCAAGGTGTTTCTGGTGCTCTTCAGGTGTCGTCTCCTGTACTGGGCACTAGAATTGAGCTCGTTGTCGTTCTCTGTGCACCCCACCAAATTTCCCGTTGTCAACGGCTGTCGGGGGGCTTATTTGTTGCCGGCGACGTCAAAGTCTCGGGGTGTTTGGTTGCAGGTATCAACTATCTAATTCTTGAGTGCGTATACCCCAACCAAGAGTAAAAGCTTATTCCTATCCTGAATAACACCCGTTTGGTAATGAGAATACTGTAAACCCAGCTTCACTTATTCTCGTTTAGGATAATTTATTCCCTGCTTAAGGTTAGTATTGAAGCCGGTACCGGCAATACCCAAAAATACCTGATATAGTCCTGTTTAGACCCAATACAAGTCGGTTTAGGCCCGATACATCCCAGTTCAAACTCGAAACAGCCCCATTCAGACTCGATACAGGTCGATTCTGAGCCAATACATGCCTGTTACAACCTGTACAGGCTGATTCCACCCGATACAGATTCAAAATTTGGGTACTTGAGCTGGATTTCTACTTTTCCAGATTGTGTTACTCAATTTTTCATCCATATTTCATATTCTGTGTGGATTCTTTGTCTCCAAGTTGAGTTGTGATATTTTTCTCCATGGCAATTAAATTTGAGTCATAGTCTCTTGCACCAAATTTTAATATGCCTATGATTTCAATGAAGTTGAATGGAAAAAACTATATGTTGTGGTCAAAATCTGTTGAAATGTTTTTTAAAGGCAAGGGTTTTCGTACCCACTTGGTTGATTCAATGCCTAACTCAACTAGTTCTACGTTTGCTCAATGGGAGCAAGAAGATGCTCAAATCTTGTCCCTGATGTTAACCAGTATTGAGCCTAATATTTGCGCTAGTTTAATACATTTTGACATCGCTCAAGAGGTGTGGAGGCATCTTAAACACATGTATTCGGGTGCTGAGAATATAACTAGTATTTATGAGTTGTTAGCAATTTTTTGAGTTGGAATAGGGTGCCTTGGGTCTGGAAGAGTATTATTCTCAAGTAATGAGCATATGTGAACTCAAAATGTATCAACCTATCACTTCTGATGTTTCAAGTATGCTACAACAACGTGAAGAGTTTAATGTTGTTCAGTTTCTTGTTGGCTTAAAACCTGAGTATGAGTCGGTGCGTTCTCAAATTTTGGCAAGTCCACAGTTTTCCTCATTTCCTGACGCGTTCTCTCGACTTCAACGAGCCACATTATCTGGACAAGGATCTCAGTCGTCTTCTGATTAGACTAATGAGAGATCCGCTTTAGTTGCCTCCTATGTTGCTCCTGGTGGGTGTGGAGGCCAAGGTGGTAGAGGTGCACGTGGGGGACGTGATGCCAGAGTTTATCACACTTGAGGTCGTGAATCTTGTAAGTGCACCCATTGTGGTCGCTCTAACCACTTGGTGGATTATTGTTGGGATCTACATGGTAGATCATTTAGGTCTGCTAATAAGGCCATTTGCCAAGATGCTACATCGCCGTCAATGAACTCCAACCTGACTCTAGAGATAATTAGCATATTGAAGGATGAGTATGATCAGCTTTTGGGTCTCATACGAGTGGCTTCATCTTCCATAGCTACTCTTGCCCATTTAGGTACAATGTCCGCATGTCTTGTCTCATCTACTCAAAATCCATGGATCATCGATTCAGGAGCTAATGAACATATGATCGGTTTGTTTTATTCCTTATCTAAGTTAGATACTATGACATCTCCAAAGAGTGTGATTGAAGCCTAGGCGGGCTTTATGTAACGTATGAAAGGGTAATTTTGTAAAAGGACTTTTATTTTAATTTAAATATTTCCGCTAGAAACTCTCTTTTAACTGATAGAGTAGGTTTTTATCTTACACTTGGAACCTTTCATATCCTGGGAAGGAAAGGGAAAAAGTTTTAAAAGTCCCATCTCATTTTCTAAAGTCCCACTACAAGGATGGGCGTTATAGTATCTCAGTTATGTTGGCTTAAGATTATCCTCTATGTTTGTCGTTCTTAGTTTATAATAACCTTTTAAAATATGCTTCCATGACCATTTAATGGATGTCATTCTAGATGATATATATATATTATATAAATTTTAGGTGCTAATATTTCCCGTGGTTATAGTTTGGTTTTGTATAATTCTACAACATTTTATTTGCTAGCCATATTCATTCTTAAATATCATTAGATGAATTCATTGTAATTTCTTGTGATAGATTTAGAATGTCAAAATTAGTTTCTTCATCATCTTTGGTTAATCGTACTTTAAGTCACGATCCAGTGAGTATCTGCGGTTTTAAAGTGCCATTTAGAGCATGAAATACTCCAAAAAATTCAGCACGACCCTTCTTTGAGTGTCCCAAATACAATACAAATGTATAGACAATCTGCTAATACAACAGAATTCACCCAAGAAGACATTCACTTTTGCTTACAATTTCCTTTATGACATACAAAATCTTGCTAATGGTTCTCTTGCTAAAGTTACAGGCATTGGACCCACTAAGCTCACTGATTCTATATCCTTGTCATCTGTTCTATACGCTCCTAGTTTTCCCTTTAGTTTGCCGTCCATTAGTAAAATTCTTCAAAATCTTCAATGCTCTGTTATCTTTTATCCCTCTGTATGTATCTTTCAGGATCTTAAGATGGGGAAGAAGATTGGTACGGGGCATGAAGCTGGTGGTCTGTATTACCTTGATGTCAAATAGTCACCCACTTGAGTCTTACATCCTCATAATCACTTGCTTTTGAATGGTATTGTCGCCTTGGACACCCATCTCTTTCTCTTTTGAAATGTCAAGTTAGGAATTTTGGAAATGTGTCTTCCTTTCTTTGTGAAGCATGTCATCTTAGCAAACACCATTGTGTGTCTTTTGTACCTCGAGTTGATAATCGAGCATCTAGTCATTTTGAATTAGTTCACTCTGATATATGGGGACTAATCAACATTGAATCAAACAAGTTTCCGTATTTTGTTATATTTGTTGATGACTATTCTCGTATAACATGGTTATTTCTGATGAAGACATGATTTGAACTTCTTTCCATATTCAAAGTTTTTTAGGAAGAAATTAAAAACTCAATTTAGACAAAAAGTTTAAGTTTGTGTTGTGACAATGCTAAAGAATATCAATCTAGTGCCTTTGACACTTACTTAAGTAATAAATGAATTGTTCATCAAATTTCATGCTCTTATACACCTCACTAGAATGGGGTGGTTGAACGCAAAAATAGCTCTTTGTTAGATGTAACCCAAGTACTTTTATTGCACATGCATGTTCCTAAACGTTTTTGGAGTGATGGTGTTCTTACTACGTGTCACCTTATTAACTTTATGCCTTCATCAGCTTGATAGTTCCTCTCCCTTCTCTATCTTGTTCCATTCCTCGTGTTTCCTTACCCAACCCTCCTCAGTGTCTTCCCTTGTTCCTTTATAGGTGTACTTGTATCGGTTGCGGCCCTCGGCTCCCATGCCTCTACCAACATTGTCTCCATCTTCAGATTGATCTTAAGTTACCTAGTGCTTCCTACTCTCCACCTATTGCTCTCCGAAAAGGTACTTGTTCTTATGTTACTCAACATCCGATTAGCCAATATGTCTCTTGTCATGTCTTATCTCCATCATTTTTATGTTTTACTTCTCAACTTTCAATACTTTACGTTCCTAAGATAGTTCAGGATGTTTTATCTGATCCAAGATGGAGGACAGCCATGAAAAATGAAATGGATGCTCTTCACCATAATGGGAGATGGGATCTTGTTCCTCTACTACCTGGTAAACGACCTATTGGCTGTAGATGGGTGTATACAATCAAATTCTATTTTGATGGTTCTGTGGAACGTTTGAAAGCCCGCTTAGTTGCTAAGGGTTACACTCAAACTTATGACATTGATTATGACGAGACTTTCTCCCCGGTTACCAAAATTTCTTCCGTTCAAGTATTGATCTCTCTTACTGCTAATTTGGATTGGCCCTTATTTTAGTTGGATGTTAAAAATGCATTCCTACATGGCAACTTAAATGAGAAAGTGCATATGGAGCAACCATTTGGGTTTGTTGCTCATGGGGAGTCTCAAGGTACTATGTGCATGTTAAAAAATGCATTATATGGTTTGAAGCAATCTGCTCGAGCATGGTTTGTGAGGTTCTCTGATGTTGTATTGACATTTGGTCTTCATAGATGTCAAACAGACCACTCGGTATTTCACCTACATAGTGATGTAGATCATATCTTGTTGGTTGTATATGTGGATGATATTGTAATTACTGGGAGTGACTCAGTTGGAATTGTTAGGCTGAAACAAATTTACATGATCAGTTTCAGACAAAAGACTTGGGCAAACTTAGATACTTTCTTGGAATTGAAGTTGGTAGATCTAAAACAGGTATTAACCTATCTCGGAGAAAATATGTATTTGACCTTCTGGAAGAAACTGGCATGTTGGGTGCACGACTTATGGACCCAAATCGTAAACTCTTGAAAGAGAAGGGGAGTTGTTTGGAGATCCAGGTAAGTATCAAAGATTTGTTGGGAAATTGAATTATCTTACTATCACTAGACCTGATATCTCTTATGCAGTGAGTGTAGTGAGCCAATTTCTACAAATGCCCAGGGTCTCACATTGGGATGTTGTAATCCATATTCTTCGTTATCTTAAGCAAGCTCCTGACCTTGGACTATTGTATAGACCAAATGGACACCTTAGAATAAGCTTTTTTAGATGCTGATCGGGCTGGATCTCCTTCAGATAAAATATCAACTACTGGATATTGTACCTTTGTGGGAGGTAACTTGGTTGCATGGAAGAATAAGATGCAAACAGTAGTAGCTTGATAGAGTGCAGAAGCTGAATACAGAGCAATGGCTCACACTACTAGTGAGTTGACATGGTTGCAACACTTTCTTCAAGAGATTGGGTTTCCAACTCCTATCTCTCTTCAGTTATTTTGTGATAATTAAGTTGTAGTGCATATTGCGTCTAATCATGTGTTCCATGAGAGGACTAAACACATTGAGATTGATTGATACTTCATTCAGGATAAGATACTAAGTGGTGACATTTCTACACCCCTTGTGAAGTCTACTGATCAACTTGCAGATATTTTTACCAAACCATTGTGTTATAGTCGGTTAAAGCTTATTTATTTCAAACTAGGGTTATGTGATATATATGCCATAGCTTGAGGGAGAGTGTTAGAGGACATGGTTGTAATTAGTGTAACTTATGAGGGTATAATTGTTATTTGTATGTAGTATGTATATGCTGTTGAACATCAATGAATAATAAGAAGTATTCTCTCTATGTTCTACTACAGGCTTCAAGGAAGTCTTGGAGACAAAATGGAGTAAGTGTGGAGAGAGGTTCTTTTGAAAGAGTATTAGAGGTGGGGAACAGAATGCAGAGAAGTAATGTTCCAACTAAAAAGGGTTTCTCTTCTTAGATGGATTTAAAGAGAAGGAAACGCCTTTGTTACCATTGTGAAGAGAAGTGGAACCCAACTCATGTTTGTAAAAATCCTAAGGTTTACCTATTGCAATTAGATGAGTCTGTGGAAGGAGAAGAGGAACATGAGTATGGGCTTGAGTCAATGCATAAATGTGAAGAAGTGCAAAAGAGTGGGGGTGAGGATTTGGAGATATCTATCCATGCTATTTCTGGCTGCCCTAGCAACAATGCCATGAAATTGCTTGGAAATATTGGATTTTTTTCAATAGAAATTTTATTGGATTGAGAGGTATTCATAACTTCTTGGATCCCTTAGTGGTGGAGACAACTAAGTTGAGAATTTAGAAGATTCTAACTTGCAAGTTAAAGTAGCTAATGGGGATAAGATTCTAAGTCAAGGGAGGTGTGAAGGGTTATCATAATTCAAGGTACTAAATTTGTAGTCCCTTTTCACGTGCTAACTCTTAGGGGATGTGAATAGTGGCTCAAGACATCGGGGTCCCATTAATTGGGACTTTTCAAATATGTCGATGAAGTTTGTGGTGGAAGGGAGGAGTCTGGGTTTGCAAGGCCTTTATTTTGAGAACATATTAGTGGAAGCAGGTGGAAAATTTTTGAAGTCGTCTTTTGTGAGGAAACAAGGTTGGCTGTTACAATTGGTGGCAGTAGAAGGGAGCAAAAGGGCTAATGAGGTGCAGTCTAAAGTAGCAACTATGCTTAATGAGTTCCAAGGGATTTTTGAGGAGCCAGTGGGGCTACCACCGCCAAGATCATTTAATCATCAGATTGTGTTGAAAGAAGGAACCTCACCTATGTCAGTGAGGCCCTATAGATATCCCCATTACCAGAAAAGTGAAGTTGAAAAAATTTGCAGGATTTGTTGAAGAATGGAGTCACCAGGCCAAGCCAAAGTACTTTCTCCTCACTAGTTTTGTTAGTTAAGAAGGCTGATGGAAGTTGGAGAATGTGTGTAGACTACCGAGCCTTAAATCAACAAACCATCAAAGACAAATTTTCAATTCCTGTCATTGACGACTTACTTGATGAACTTTACGATGCTAAAGTGTTTTCTAAGCTTGACTTGAGATTGGACTGTCATCAAATTTGAGTGAGAGAAGAGGATATATCCAAGACAGCATTTAGAACTCATGAGGGCCACTAAGAGTTCTTAGAGTTAGTGACATCACATTTGAGCTCACAAATGCACCTGCCACTTTTAAGGGGTAGATGAATGAGGTATTCATGCCCTTTCTCAGAAAATTTGTTTTAGTTTTCTTTGATGATATTTTGGTTTATAGCCAAACCTTTGCTGAACATTTACAACATCTGAGGTCAATGCTAGCAATTCTGAAACAGCATAGCCTATATGCTAAGAAGTCCAAATGTAGGTTTGGGGTGACTGAAGTAGACTAGTTGAGCCATATTATTTCTAGGAGTGGTGTCATGGCAGATCCAACAAAGATTTCTTCGATATTGGAGTTGCCAATTCCTAACACATTGAAGTCTTTTAGAGGTTTCATGGGCCTCACAGGTTACTATAGGAAGTTCATTAGACCCTATGGTTCAATTGCAGTCCCGTTGACAATGTTATTGAAGAAAAAATCTTTTATGTGGTCTAAAGAAGCTACCGAGTTCTTCCTCCAGTTGAATCAGGCTATTACTTAGTCTCCTATGTTGAGGCTGCCTGATTTTTCTAAGGAATTTATGTGAATGTGATGCATCTAGAGTGGGGTTAGGGGCTGTTCTTTTGCAAGAAGGCCAACCAATAGCCTTTTTTCAGCTAGGCTTTGAAAGGAAAAGCATTACTCCTATCTACATATGAGAAGGAATTGTTGGTATTGGTGTTTGCAGTGGGCAAGTGGAGGCCCTACCTGTTGGGTCAGATTTTTAAAGTTAAAATTGACTAACAGGCACTAAAATACTTGTTAGAGCAGAAGGTAGGCACTAAAGCACAACATAAATAGATTTCAAAGCTCATGGGCTATGATTTCAGAATTGAGTATAAGAGGGGAAGGGACAACAAGGTAGCAAATGCCTTGTTTAGAAAAATGGAAGATGAGACAGCCACATTAGCCTGATATCCTTTCCTACACCAGTTTGGATAAAGGAGCTCAATCAAAGCTATGTACTTTCCAATAAGATACATAGCATTGTATCTCAGCTTTAGCTGGCGGGGGGAGTTCGTAAGGAACATTCTCTGCAACAAGGCTTGCTGCTTGGGAAAGGGAAGTTGGCGGTGGTTCCCATGTCACCTTTTAAGAATAAGATCTTGCACTATATCCATCATAACCCACAAGCAGGGCATGTGGGCTATCATAAGACACTGCAAAGAGCTAAGATGGACTTTTTTTGGGAAGGAATGCACAGGGATATCAAGAAAATGGTGAGGGAATGTGACATATGTCAAAATCTCAGATTAATAAATATAAGACTATTCATCCATCAGGGTTGCTGAAGCCCTTGCCTGTTTCTAACTCTCCTTCAATGGATTTTATTGAGGGTTTTCCACTGTTAAATAGGCCAAGTGTGATTTTCTCAGTTGTAGACAGATTGAACAAGTTTGCTCATTTTTTCCCTGTTGCTCACCTTTACATAGCAAGCAAGGTAGCCCAAGTTTTCTTCTCTGGAGTTTTTAAGCTCCATGGTATGCCCAAGACCATTGTCTTGGATAGGGATCCAGTATTCACTAGTTCCTTTTGGAAGGAACTTTTTCACATGCAGGGAACTACTTTGGCTTTTAGTTCAGCATATCATCCTCAATCCGATGGCCAGACTGAGGCTTTGAATAATTGCTTGGAGGGCTACCTAAGGTGTTATGCAAACCAAGAGAATGGAGCAGTTGGTTACCAATGGCAGAGTGGTGTTATAACACTGCCAACCATTCATCCATTGGAGTCTCCCATTTGAGGCTCTATATGGCTATCCTCCTCCCAAGTTACTAAACTATAGCCTTGGCATCACTGCCAATGCTGCTGTAGACCAGCAGTTGAGATCTAGAGAACATTTGTTGTTCATTTTAAAGGAGAATTTGTATAAGTCTCAACACGGGATGAAGATGTTTGCAGATAGAAAAAGGACTAAGAGGTCCTTTTGAAATGGGTGACTGGGTGTTCTTGAGATTGCAACCTTACAGACAAAAAAACAGTAGCAATGCACCATAGTTTGAAATTATCTCCAAGATATTATGGCCCTTTTCAAGTGGTTGCAAGGATAGGTATAGTGGCATACAAGCTTAACCTACCCGCTAGTTCCAAAATTCATCCTTCATGTGTCTTGTTTGAAGAAGAAACTGAGTGAACAAATTACTTCTCTGCCTACACTACCACCTTTAGACAATGAGGGAGCATCCATCTTGAACCTGAGGCCATCCTTTAGAGAAGAATGATAAAGGTGGACAACCATGCTTCTCCTATGGTCCTCATCAAATTGTTGGGGGCACCATTGGAAGACATCTCTTGGGAGTCTCTGTGGAAGCTACGTAGCGCCTCTATCCCCACATTGTGGGCAACGTTCTTTAATGGGGAGGGCTTCTGCCACTATGTGCCTTGGGGGCAAGGTCTTGAAGGGGAGGAGATTGTCACTGGTGAGGGTAACGGTATTAACGGCTGGAAATGAGGAAGGAAAGGAAAGAAGCTGTGCATTTTGAGGTTTATGGCTTGTTTGTTTTTGCAGATGAGATGAGATGAGTTGAGATAAAAGTTAAAAGTTGAATAAAATATTGTTAGAATATACTTCTTGTGTACTTGGGCTATGTCTATCCTTATTAAAACTACCGTTTACCTATAAAAAATATTGTTAGAATATATTTTTTTAATATTATTTTTGTTGTGAGATTTGAAAAGTTGAATTTTTTATTTTATTTTGTGTGAAAATTTGAAAAAGTTGTATTGATCAGATGAGATGAGATGAGATGAGATGAGAATGGTTGTGAAAACAAACGAGGCCTTAATCGGTGTGTTTCATCTAAGTGAGGATAGGAAGAGTGTGGTTTATGTGTAGTGGCTTGCGTTTTGTATACTTGAGTGAGTTCCTCAAAATTTCCCTGCAAGATTGTCATTTGCATTCTTGAATGAGTCTTGTCCATCTTGGTTATCTCTTTTCATGTACTTTGGATTGATTTTACTTTCTTTTTATTACTGAGTTGCGGAGGGTTGAAGTCAGTACTTGACATTCTACCATATATTCTACTTTAATGGTCTACCATTTAAAATTTGTAAATTTATCACTTGACCTACTTAGGTGAACCATTTTTTCATAAGAAAGGCTTACCTAAGTAGGCCAAGTAATAAACTTACAAAGTGATGGTGGGACTAACCTTGAAGCAAAAAGAAATCATTATGCAGCCCTACTAATTAAGGTGCTTTCATTAAGCTCAAATGAACCTTTGGTGATCTTTGACCATCATAAGCTTTACCAGATGCTCAAACTTCATGAAGTATTCTCACAAACCCGTTTTTGACAACTACTGAAATTTGACTATGGCAGCCCACCTTAATCCTATGGCCTTAACCCTGTCATCACCCAGTTTAGTTATATGTTTGTTTATAATCCACTGCCAGATTTCTGTATTATCTGGCTCATTGATAACTTAATTGAAAAGGATCTTACTGCATGTTCTCTACATTTTCCTTTAAGCCAACTGGTTTCTATATAATCAGTTTTGTTGACAGTTCTTGTTTGTTTACTTTTCATAAATGAAAAGAATATGAAAATCAATTTCATATTGTGCTTTTTTCTCTTTGTGATTGGGTTGATCAATGCTGAGAATGATTTCAAGTTGAGAATGATTTGTATCACTTCTTACGCAACTCACTGTAAATCCATGTTAATTAGTTATTTGATATCTGGATAAATGAAAGGGTTTATTTGGTACAGGTATTATCATCTCGTCTTGGAAGGAAGCCTGAGGATATCATCAAATTAGATGCAAATGAAAACCCCTATGGTCCTCCCCCAGAGGCAAGTCATATAGACCATTATAATTTCTATGTAGTATTAAAAAACCAAGTTATTTGATTTGGTTAAAGATTTTAATGAGATATTATTTAGTGTTTAAAGATTTGAAGTAAAAAAAGAGTGTGTTTATTGCAGGCACATTCTGAGTGTTGACACCCTTTGCTATCCTAAATAGAAATTCATGTTTATAGGTTTTTGAAGCTTTGGCCTCGATGAAGTTTCCATACGTCTATCCAGACCCTGAAAGCCGCCGTTTGCGTGCTGCCCTTGCCCAAGATTCAAAACTTGAATCTGAGTATATTCTTGTTGGATGTGGGGCGGATGAGCTCATTGATTTGATTATGAGGTTAGAAATTAATTTTTGTGTGTTGTAATGTTTCCAAATAAACATGCCCTTATTGTCTATCTCCCTAACTTCAGTAACAAACAGTTAGTAATCTTCTGCAAATTTTCTTGATATTCTCCATATCCTGCAGATGTGTGCTTGATCCTGGTGACAAGATAGTGGACTGCCCTCCAACCTTTACAATGTATGAATTTGATGCTGCAGTAAATGGTGCATTTGTAATAAAAGGTACAGATAAATTTAGTACTTTCTCATAGTTTCTTCTACAGTCTTTGCAGTCTCTAATTCATTCTTTCATTAATGTAAATTCTTGTGTTCCTCACCAACATAGAGTTCCTAAACATGTCATTTCTCTGCCTGCTCTGCTTTTCACTGCCTGCTTTGCTTTTCATTTGCATGTCACATTGTATGTGCATAACCTCCTGGAATTTTATGTCATTCTGCAGTTCCAAGGAAGGCAGATTTTAGCTTGAATGTAGAACAAATAACAGATGTTGTTGAACGGGAGAAACCCAAATGCATATTTTTAACATCTCCCAACAATCCAGATGGGAGGTACCCCTCAATTCCCTTTTCTTCATGTATTTTTGGCATACATAATTGGCTTGAGATCTTTAACTTGCCCCTCCCTTACTGTCCCGTAGTGGGCAGTCTACCAAATTTAGAGAAGATCACTTCATCACCTCTTGAAGACATATGAAAAGTCAAAGATCTGTTCATATTTTGGGTTCTAATACATGGCTAGATGGTCTATTCTTATAATGTCTGTGTATATTGTTACATTTAGTAAACATGTCTACTTTAGGGAGAATAAATCACTCTTTAAATCTCTTAAGTCTTCTTAACTTAAGATTCTGACATTGTTTTGGTGCTTGACTTCAATTTAAAGTGTCTTCTATTATTTACCCCTAGAACAAATTGCACAGAGGGCCTGATTGTAGAATACATGAGGTCTCAGTTGGCTGGAGAAAGAGGTTAATTGAGGTGTCCTCTTTGAGTTTCAGGATTTTGACTATCTTTGGTCTGGTGTGGTTATGCTGATCTAATAAGTCTGCACAATATATGTGAATTCTTGAACTCTGGATTATTTTCTAGTCATGTAGTTTCTACTCTGACATTATATTTCCAAGCTACCTACTGTATGCAGTATAATTGATGACGAAGTTCTCATGAAAATCCTTGAGCTTCCCATATTGGTTGTGCTGGATGAAGCATACATTGAGTTTTCAGGAATTGAGTCAAAGATGAAATGGGTGAAAAAGCACGAAAATTTAATTGTTCTTCGAACATTTAGCAAAAGGGCTGGTAGGTGAATATTGTTAGTTCTGCTGTAGCACTATGAAAAAGAAAAAAAAAAGATGTATATTTTTAGTGCCTTTTCTTTAGAGTTAATAATTTGGGAACTTGCATGTCACCTCATATGGTTCTATTGTGGGAGCATCAATCCTTATTGAAATTACAAGATCTTTTACTTTCTAAATGAGAAGTTCTTGCTCTTTAGAATGGTTCCAATGGACTCCAATTGTATCATTGACTAGTACTTTTCAAGTATAGGCCTAGATGTGGTTGGGCCTTCCTTGGGCGTTGCATATTACTTTCTATTTTGTGGACTGTTAAAATCGGTTGGTATATGCTCTATGCTAGCATTTAGAGAATGGAGGTTTCAGACAACCCATCCCCCCGTTAAAATTGTATTACATTTATCATGAAATATCGACAAAGCAAAACTCCTTTTTCCACTTTCCTAGCAATAAGGTCCAAACTTGTGTTCCAGTGCCCTGGGATTCTTTCTATATAAATAAGTTATGCCAGGGAATTTTACAACCCTAAAGCAAAATGTAGAACAAAGGAAATTTTGTGTTGATGAGATACCCGTTATTGTGCTTCGTCCAATGGATATGGGGAAGGCTAATCACTATGGATGAGTCCATCGACATATGCAATAGCACATGAACCAAAACTCACAAATACTCTTGTGCCATATGCTTTCTTACTGGTTTAGTTTAATCAAAGATAACTGTCTTGCAACACTCCGATGCCACAAACTTCAGCTTTAATGGCTCCAATTCTAAATTTTTTTTATTTGTCATTAGAAATTTATATTAGTTCCTTTTAGAAACGTCCTTCCTCTGTCCTTAATGTGAAATGATCAGAACCTTAAATTGCAAATAAACAACTGATGCAGGTTTAGCTGGACTTCGTGTGGGATATGGAGCATTTCCATTGAGTATTATTGAGTATCTTTGGAGAGCAAAGCAACCTTATAATGTTTCGGTTGCTGCTGAAGTTTCTGCTTGTGCAGCTTTGCAGAATCCCTCATATCTTGAGGTTATTTCCTATCTAACTTATTTGTATTGCCCATATATATCATCAGTTATTGATATTTGTGAGAGAGAGACTGTTATTACTTCCAGTCAATGCCACATATCTAATATGAATTAACAATCTCTACCAGAAAGTGAAAGATGCTTTGGTACAAGAAAGGTTGAGGCTTTATAATTTTCTTAAGGAAGTGCCATTTCTCAATCCATATCCCAGCCATTCTAATTTCATTCTTTGTGAGGTTGCATCTGGAATGGATGCTAAGAAGCTAAAGGTGCGTAACTTTTTTGCCTACATCATTACTTTACCATGTAAAAAGAAGTTTTATTCGGGATTCAATATTTCTGCTGTATCTACTCAGATGATCTGGCGTAAATGTATTTGACAAGATAGTTGCTTTCCTTTTAAAAAAGAACAATGATTTTTCTAGACAACTACTACCTTTAGATTTACTCTGTGATAGGGCAATCTTTGTGACCTTCACTTTATGCTGCTATTAGGTTGCAAAATTACACAGTATGTAGTGTTCTACTCAAATCTATAATGATCCATAGGAGCCACCTTGGAAATAGGGTAAAATATCGATAATGTATCCTCTATTTCAGCTTCATCTCTCAAGTTTTCTCTTTATGCCATGGAACCTTACAAAGGCAGGTCCCTTTGGATGACCCTTGGGGAGTAAACTCCAAACCACCCACCAAAAATGTGTATCAGGTAGTTCTGGGAAACCATTAGTTTGGAATCAAATCCAAAATATCTATGTCTACAACTCATTCCAAACCTGCCCTTGACGCTCGGCTGCATCCTGACCGGTTGCTTTGTCTCGCAATCAAATGCATTTTGGTAAACGTGTGCCTAGATGATTGATTTCAAGGGACTTTAGAAGAATCAAATTTGGGTTTGCTCGACTGCTCAGCCTGATAACCGCTGAACCAGCTATCCAGTCAGTTTGAGATGTAATTTGGAGAACCAGCTTACGGTTCTACTGGTTGATGGTCCATGAAGATGGTTTTTATTTTTCTATTAAGAATTTTTACAGTACTTATAAAGGATAATTTATATGGCCATTGCTGCTTGGTATGCTTGGGAACATATTAGAGTGCCAGATAAATAAATGTTCTGATAATCTTTTTATATTACAGGAGGACCTTGCAAAAATGGGCGTAATGATCCGTCACTACAATAACAAAGAACTGAAGGGTTATGTTCGCATGTCTGTTGGGAAGCCTGAGCACACAGATGCCCTGATGAACTGCCTTAGACTCCTGTCCTAGTCCTGTAACTGAGCAGGGTCAACATTTTAGGGAGCAGAATCTGATTAAGAGGTCAAATTCAAATTGTACTTTTTGCTAATTAAACCACATTTTAAACAGTTATATTTTCTTTGTTTTGGAATTAAATGATATTTATATTTCAAACTTGATGTCTTCTTTTTCTTGTGGAAGGTGAATGATGCGTTCTTGTTTAATCTAGACAGTTCACTATGATTAAAACCTTCTTTGCTAGAGAGACAGAGCGAAAGGCTCAATTATCTTTACATTTGAGTTCCAATTTTATATGGTTGTTTTTCTTTGCTTCTTCATAAAAGGATGCTTATCACCCCTTAGCCCTAGATCTTATTGTTAGGATTGCATATCTGTGTGTTGGGAGACACGGGACTAGTTAAATCCTACTTGTCACCAATATTGCATGAGATAAAACCCAAGAAGTTGGCCCAAGTGGTGAAGGCCGTGGTCTTGGGGTATCACTCCCTTCAAGGTTCAACACTTCATAGGTACAAACAATCCTTTGGGGCCACTCCCATTGATGAAAAGCGAACGATTTAACTAGTTCTGTGTAGGGAAACTTTCGAGGGTGTGATACATGGGACCGGAGTTTACTTTGTAGAAGTGGGCCTGAAGGGTTTTGGAGAGGTTCCCCGACATCAAAAATAAAAATAAAAAATATTGCACGAGATGAAAAGCAAATTTCATCTCTTTATTTAAGCCTATAGGGCTTAAGTTTATATGTCAAAGTAAAAGGTCGGATCTATTTTTTTATGCCTCAATTTTAATATCTAGCCACCACACTTACGGTTGCTCTCATTTATGATCATGATACAATATTGGAAAGTGATTTATGCCTCGTAAGAATACTTTCTTCTACATTCCCCATTGCTTTCTCATGGAGTGCTTAAGCATCTCGTATTCTTTTCCATTGATGCGATAAAAGTCTTACTTCACGCTATGAAGCTAAAGAATTCCATTCCCAATGACTCACGCAACTACTTTCCGGAAACTTTTTTAATGGAAAGTGGTTTTTGCAAGTCGGATGAGCATTAAACAAAGATATCTTGCAAATGATTATCATAATCATCAATATAATTTCGAGTCTTTGTGAGAATTTTAAGGCTTCAAATGCTATACGGTCCATTTCTTGTATATATCTTCTCTCCTACGTGAAAGAAATTTTTCAGTGGTAGAAGATCTCAATCTCAATATAACTGTCATAACTGATATATATTCCACAAAGGAAATGGTGTTTCATACAGGCTTCCCATTGTGCAGAGGAAAATCATCATCTTCTTCTTCCATGAATATCAATGAACCCATCAAGTTATTTTCTTCCCTAATCAGCGATATCGAGAGGCTAAAAACATCACTAGCTGGAGATTCCATAACCCTCAAATGGTGCTCTGAAGCCATTAATCTCCTGAGGAAGATGCACTCTCATTTTCTTCTGTTTTTTGAGAAATATCACTTACCCGTTTTGTGGGATGGTACAGATATCTTGGAGGAGTACATGAAAGCGACATTAGATCTCCTTGATTTATGCAACTCTCTAAAATCAGCCATTTCTGGGATGCAAAGATACAGGCTAATAGTTGAGTTTGCTGCAGGCAAGTTGCGAAATGGTGGGAATATTTCAGATGCAACTACCAAGATCACTGAGATTGAGAGATTAGTAAGTGAGAGTAAGAAGATTTATGGAGTTGAGAAGTGGAAAGATATGAATTTGTTCAAGACTGAAATGCCTAAAACTAGAAGCAAGGATAGCACCATCTGTTTTATCTATGCCATTAAAAGCAGCATGAGATTGGTAGGCATGCTGCTTTTTTCTGCACTGCTCTATCCAATTTCAATTACAATGGATAAGGAAGTTTACAGGAGGGTGTCTCCTCAGCTAAAATCATTCTCAGTTTCAATTGGGAAGCTTGTGGGTTGCTTCTTGAAGGTACTTGAGGGGGTCAAAGACAAATCAATGCCAATTTTGGTTGAGAATAAGGTTATAGAGAAGGCAGTTTTGGATATTAAAGCTCATGTTTTGAAGGAAAAAGCTGTTGATCAAGAGAAGCTTATCAATTTGCTGAAGCAAAGCTCTCTGGTTCTCAAAGAAGGTATGGAGATGTTTGAATCTGTAGTGGATGAGCTGTTTGAAGAGGTTGTCAATGGAAGGAATAAGGTGCTGGCTATGGTTGATGTTAATTACTGAGATTAGATCTTCTGCTAGTGTATTTTGATAAAACGATGAATAAGAAGAGCTTATGAAATATTGTACATTCTTGCAAGATAATTATTATAAGATATATATATATATATATATACACACATACACACACACACACACAATTTGCTTTAATATTTTGAGGTTTTGAGACAATACAGAGTTGGATTGCTATAGAGTTACCCACAACAGTAAAAACCTATGCGAAGCACAACAATGCATGGAAACTACGCGCGCCAACGACTACCGCATTTGTCAGAAGGAAAACTTAGTTGATGGTGCTGTTGGAGCCAAATACCAAGGGAATTTAGGAAAGATGCGCTGATGATGGAGATGATAGATAGTCACATTTCTAATTCTAAGGTTAAAATTTTTTAAAAGAGAAGATATTTACAACCGTGAATTGTGCAACTGCCGCGTAATCGTTTTAAAAAAAGTGAATAAAACATAAAACCCACGTGAAACAAATTAATTTTTTAATAATGGACCTCTCTTTTTCTAAATGATTACGCAATGTTTACACATTTCACGGTTGTATGTAAAATTACTCTTGCTTAAAAATTAAAAGATGGAAAAAAATAGAGAAATGAAACAAAAACCATTAGGCCTAAACTGTGAGCTAAAATAGGTTAAACTTAAAAGAATGGTTGAAACTTGAAAGAATCTTAAGAGTAACAATGTGGGAATGCATGCATGTCGGTGGCGCCACATGGCATTCACGTGTACCACCAACGAAACGTGACAGGGACGACATGAGAGGAGGTGGCGGTGCTAATGGTGGTCTTGATCATGTACATTATCGGCAAACTGATCAGAACGAAAAAGGGTAAAAACTGGGGAAAAGAAAAGGCAAATAATGGGAAAAGGAAGGGAGGTTGGACTTTGAGAGACTTTTCTTTCGTGAGAGATGATAGTCATGCACTTCTCATCTTTACTAACATAGCAAGGATCCACTCCTGCTATGCTCTGTGTCTTTGGAATATCGTAAAAGCACCTTTTAGGTAAAGAATAGTCTGATGGAACATAAGGTATGGCATCTGTCCACTTTTATGGACCTAGTACTCGAATATATGCATTTTTATTATTAATTCCGCATAAAAAGAAATATGCCTTTTATTGATATTTTTGGCCAAAAAATTATCTTTTTTAAAAGTATTCGATTTTCAAAATTTAAAATTCCACCATTAAAGTACTATTCACTCAAATCATTTCAACAAAAAGAAAATAATATCTTCACAATTCTAATACCCTGAATTTTCTGACAAATGTATATAGGTCATACTAACCTTTATGGCTAAGGCTAGTGATATAAAAGATCCTCTTAGAAGGTGTTGTTTTATTTGCAGATAAATATTTGATCTATAAATAGATCTTACCAAAAATTAAAAAAGGTTTAAAAATATGATATGCTTGACTGTAAAACTCTTTTATTGTCAAATAAATCCGACGTATCGTATTACGTTACGTCAGTTTGTAAACATACTTATCCCAACGACTCGGAGTTATATAACTTGAGCAACGATCCAACACTTGAAACCATTATACCTGACAGTCTCTGGAACTTTATTATACTAACCTATCAGAAGAATGAACTAAAAAACATGTGACTTTAGTGTCAACCTTCACCCTCTAAAAGATAGAGTGACCAAATAGAATTTCACTTTTCACCAAGAATATAGGTACAATGAATCATTGTGACCAAACACAATCAGAACTGCAAAATCACTAGTAAAATTTCCCAATTATAATACAAGTCAGAACCACAAAATCAAAATTTCTTGTAAAGGCCACAATAAACTCACCATGTAAGTGGGAAGGGATGTTGTCGGAGTGGCATAGAGATACCGGGTGCTTCGCTTGCATCCAAACAAAGCAATGAATGGAAAAAAGAAAAACAAAATGCATACAATGTGGCTAGAGAAGATTGGAGTTGTATGTTTCTAATGAGACAGACATTTGAAAATACTGCAGAATTTTGACCTCACCTCAAAGGATGACTGCCAATAATATTCTTCATCCGCTATAGCCTTTCCTTGCACTGGAATCGCAAAGTTCATGTATCACATCCACACGCAGCACTTCTACAACATGTACAACATTACAGGGCATACTTCACGGAACATTCAAGAAGTGTGACCAAGCACAGTGTAAAGATACCGACTTCCTATTCAAAATGATACATTTCACTCGATTGCACTTTGGTGAATATTCCGCTTTTCCTCTGACCTGTGATGAAACAACTTAGCTATGGCTCTCCTCTCACAGTCCTGCATATGGAACCAAACAAAATTGTTAGATCCACATTCGACCCCCTTTTACCTTTTCTTTTACTATGCGCACGTGAATAATTCTTTCAGACAGCCATTATGGCTTCAATTCACTTCAAGGGTGATTAAATTCCATAGATTTATTAACCTTGAACATATTGAGATGAAAAGGTTTGCCAGGATTCTCCCTTCTCAACTTCTGGTATGTATAAGCAAAACTCAGTTGATCACGAGGAGTGAACCGTTCAACTTCATTGAACCAAAGGCAGGAGAACAAATTTGACATTGGAGTGTGTGCCCTAATGATAAAAGATCCCTCAGGTACATCTGTAGACATTGGCAAATAATGCTGTAAATTAAAGGAGGAAGTATATGTATCAGCAAGTTTTGGACAATTAATCTTATGAAAAAACATACTGCTAGGGAGAAGCTTGTTTGGGTCTGAGGCATTAAATCTTTTCAGTCCATCAGCCTGGTAGAATGCAAATTGTTCATCGATGATAGTATGGTTGTACTTGTTCAGTTTCTTGTTTTGCGAAACCTCTTCCCATACACAATGCCGGTCATAATGATTAGAAATTGCATATTCATAACCTTTTCGCCACAAGAAGTATTCCAAGATCAGAAGAGGGTCAAATTGGAGACGCAATTTGCTGTCCAACCAGATTGAATACCTGAAAATAGTTTAGATACAGAAGATCAGACATGAGTACCTGGGCAATTGTACTACGTGTTAAGAGTACTCCCCACATGAGTTGAGTGTGTAATCCTGAAAAACACTATATATATATATATATATATATATACAGAAAATACTTATGGGTGTTTGTAGGTATTTCACTTAATAATCATACTATTAATATAAAATATTGGAGTTAACTATGGGTATAATCAAAACCTTTATGCAATTAATAAGCTACACCTTTTGTTAGAATATAAGCTACATATACTAGTGTTGATTCGTTCTCCAAAACTCACAGCTTATACCAAGGTTAAAACCGAGGCACACTTATAACATTTCTTCTATCGGTACACAAAAATTTTATTGATTAAATTGATGGGCATAGCACAAATGCTTGGGACATATACCAGAGCGACACCTATGTATTAGTGACCACTGATAACATTTTTTCCCATGCGCATACCCAAAATCATTCCAAGTTCAAGATTTACTAAAATAAGGGAAACAAAAATTGTATGGGATTAAGATCGTCTAGATTTCTTAGGGTAATCCACTTTGTAGATTTCTTTCAATCCAAACCATTGCATGCAAATTTAATGGTGGGTATTTCTCCACACTACATTTTAACACTTGCAAACTCAAATATTTATCATCTTAATATTTACCATGTTTAGCACATTGAATTTGAATTTAAAACTAATCTATCACCCGCAATCTGCTCAGGGTTCCGATGCTGACATGACAAAATTTCTATCATTGGAATTGAAAGCAAGGATTGGGTTTTAAAGAAATCCATCCAGTTGATTACCCTAGGAAATCTAGAGGATCTTAATCAGATTGTATGAATATGGACTATGAACATATTCTATATATCATATAAGCTCTTAAGAAGACAA
Source organism: Juglans regia (assembly GCF_001411555.2). Lineage (NCBI taxonomy): Eukaryota > Viridiplantae > Streptophyta > Magnoliopsida > Fagales > Juglandaceae > Juglans > Juglans regia. Next base: position 14,533,583 of record NC_049906.1, on the reverse strand, counting down.
GATAATCAAGGAGAAACGAATTTCATTATGAATTTATTCCAGTACATTTCTAACAAAGAAACAAACAGATGGTCTGCATGGCAATCGAAATAAGGACCGCATGATTTAAAATAATTTTAAACAGGACTCAATTTCCATCATTGTATTAGTTGTGTCTGCAGTATAGAATAGATGTAATAATCAATATCATGTGCCATCCATGATATGTTGACACGTGTATAAAGGATGCAAATGTAGATCGCCACTCACAAATTAGTACAGTAACAAGCTATAAGGACTACAGCATTTTATAATCAACTGCATCACGAAACACAACCTTCTGTAACACTTCTATTAGTATTACTAGTCGCATTCTTACCTCGCAGATGGAAATAGTCGATGAGGCAATAATTTAGGTATTTTTCCCACCCTTCGCATATCAGAATAAGGTAGATTCTTCACAACCACAACCTTCCACAAGCCAATAAAACCCATTCTATCTAGCACTAGACCTTCTGAAGCAAGTGTTTGCAAAGTAACTTCATCCATGAAAATAACAAAACATACATTTTTCCTTGACAGTCGAGTCACCTGGAATAAAGAGAAATTGAGATCATTTACAAATCCAAACCACACTCTTGATGATAAAGATCATAGCACGGATATATATGACACTTTGGAAAGCAATAGAATTTAAATTGACCAGATGTAGCTCAAAAATCACTGTAACCTTAAATAATTCCATCCACTTATCTAATTCCCAGATTGTAAATGTGGAAAAGAAAAAACTTCATTTGGCCTAAATTAATGTCAACATATGATTACTAGTTTCATATCTGAGATGCATAACAATATACCATGATTATTGTAGAAGAATGTGATTAGTGTTACGGAGATGTGATTTGGGAGATTTGTACTATTTTTGGTCATACTTTCCATTATGGCTACATTGTATAGGCAGGTAAGAAGTCTATTTGATTTTGCACTTCCCATTGACCATACATAATGAATTTGAGGTTAGCTGCCAGCATATGTTTACTTGAGTTGATAGGAAATTGGTTTAATTATTTCATATTAACATGTGTTTGTCTCAAGAGTTCTCCGATTTGCTGAACATAAAATGTTGATTTTGGCCCATGGGCATGTTTTTTACTCCGATTACTGAGTGAGTTTTTGTGTGTGATTTAAAATAATTTCCAACTTAATTTTTTTAGCGTCTCACTCTCTTTCTTAGGAGTGATCCTATAAGAAAAAAGGGAGGTTAAAATCTCCTCCTCCTTCTTTGCCTCTCACCAATGCTCCTCCCCAACCTGAAAGTATTCTTGAAAGCCACTAAACAGCCATGAAATTCTGTGACTAGACAATAAACCCAAACCCCAGTCTTACACCTACAAGACCACTCAAACCCATTATGACCCTACTGCCAGCAATCAATTAACTTATCATAACCACCCTTAAAATTTAGCTAGTGCCTGAAAATTCCTGCAACTTGTATTATAAAATTTCTTCAAATGTTTACATCAAAGCCTAATAATCCATTTCTATATCAAGCATTCAAAACTTTTCTTCTAGTAACCCTAACCCTGATGATAATAATTCTTTTAACATAGCCCACAATGCAGGCATTAGTAGACAGGTTTCCAGATATGTTCCACATCAGTTTTGCACCAGAACAGATTATCCCATCTCTCACTATATTCTCATTAAAGAAAATAAATTCTAAACACTTTAGTATTTGTTTTATTGGCACCAATTGTCCGGAACAAAGTCCTAACTAATCACAGGGATGCACAGGCTCTCAGCAAGGAGTTTGTTGCAAGTGCACATCTAGTAATTCAAGGGGACATTCCCCCAATATTATGGCCCCCTAGAAAACTTTTGCACCGAAGGGTTTTTGAACCTTAGAGCTAGAGGGAGCATACCACCAAGACCAAGGGAGGTTTGGATACAAAAAGTCAGTTAATTCATCTCATCTCATCTCACTTAATCATTACAATTTTTCCAAATTCTCACAGAAAATATAATAAATAATTTAACTTTTTCAAATCTGAAAACAATAATAATATTAAAAAATAATATTCTAACAATATTTTATTCAACTTTTATCTCAACTCATTTCATCTCAACTCACTATCCAAACCTCCCCTAAGGCTCTTACCACTTGAGCCAACCCCTAGAGGTTAATTCTGAATGCTCTAGTATTATCACCTAGAAATACATCTTGGTAGACAAAGCAAATCATTACTATGTGTTGAATGGAACCTATGCATCCAACATTCCCAAGATGAGACTGAGTAGAGCAAAATTATTTTGTTTGCAAATGTTTTTAGGAGTATTTTGTCAATATTGAGTCTTTCTATATAAGTATATTACTTAGAACCATTTTCATAGGCCTTATAGACTTTAAATTGGACTCCCATTCATTGTTAGTATGAAGGTTGGCCCTTTATGCTTAATGTGGTGTATTTTGAGAAAGCAGAATGCACAGATCTTTGACGAAAAGGAAGCTTCAGTGGTAAAGATGATAAAGATTTGTGCCCAACTCCCTTTATACATGGACAGCACTCATGATACTTTTAATTAGCCTTTAGAATGTTTTTAGGAGTTCCTTTGTATACGTCTTGTGTACAAGGATTACGTTTATTTCATTCATATATATAATATCTCTCTTTTTTACTGATAAAAAAAAAAAGCACTCATGATACTTTGCCTTTTTGAGATTTTCAGATTTTTTTGAATTGTTGTTTTCCTTTTATTTTAAGTAGGGAGTTGTTTGTATCCTTGTGTACCAATTTAGGCCCCTGTGCTTTTTAATAAGATTACATCACTTGAAAAAAAAAATCGGCCACCCAATTATAAAATGGAAATGATACCAACCAACAATCAATAGAATCTCAGATTTTGGTTCTCTCACTAGATCTAAGTTTCTAACCTTGCAGAAGGTGTATTATGGTCTAACTTTCCCTTCAACATGCATAAATCTCTAGAATAAATATTTTTCCTCGAAGAAAAATAGCAAAACATTAAGTTTTCTCACTTGAAAATAAAATAAAAATCGTGTACCGTTTTACCAGTCGGCGTCCTCAAGCGATCCGAATTTCCAAAAATGCAAGAGATCACAGCAATGTGGCATTTACTGATGTAATTTACATCATCTTCTGCCAAGTCAAATCCTGTGCTTGGGGATCCTTCGGGACCTTTAACAAAGCCACAATTTATTTTTTGATCATGTGCGAAGAATGAATTTTCCCTTTCTTCAAGGCTCTGATGTCCTGCGAACCTAGGATCCCATTGCCCTTGTCCATTGGGCTTCTCCTCTACCTCTGTGTACTGCAAGGTAAACCTAGCAAACTTTCGACTTTCTAAAGGCTCTACAAGCTGTGCAGTCGAGTTTAAGAACTTCATCTCACAAGAGCCTAAAGTAATTAAACATTACACATTAGTAGGAATAAAACCAGAGTATAGGGGTGCAAGTTCAGAAAAAAGTGACATGGACCCAGACCATTTGCACAAGAAGACAAAACTGTTGCCAAAATACTTACGGCGCTTTGCTTTCCTCTTTGAATCCGACCTTGTCCTTGTAGACTGTCTTCCATTGGCACGGACGCGTTTAGATTTTGTTTTGACACTATCATAATTCCGCGTTTCATATGAATTAGTTGACTTTTCTTCCACCTCAGCCACATTCTGATTCTCGTCTCCAGCATTAAGACGATCAGATGACTCCCTAGAGTCTCCGACATCTTCATTGTGTGAATCTGATTCCTCAAAATGGTCCCCTTTCCCATGCCCATTGTCATCATAGTCTTCATTTCTACCATCATGAAATCCAAAACCATCATCATACTCATCATCAGTATCAACCACCTCAGTCTGCCTTTTCAAATCCTCAGCATCAAATAGCTGATTTGAGTTACCATTTTCTGAAGATGTTTGCCCCACATCTTCTAAAGAAGCCTTGTATTGTGCTTCATAAACTTTCAATTCACTACGCCCAGCTTCATTGTACAATCCAACGCCTCTCCGATCTGAACCATTAGTAGAATCGTCAAGAGAGGACTTCTTGTTTCCATTCTTCATTTTCACCAGAACGTCACCCTTATCAGAAGCGTCATTAGTATCAGCCTCACTAGAATGCTCCAGAACATCCTCATTGTAATCTTCATCCCTTCTCCTATCATCTCTATCCCAATACCTCGAGTCCCGGCCATTCCCTACTGAACCCTGGCCAAACTTGAGAACTTTATACCTATTTGTCCGTGTCACATTTGCTAGGAAATCATCATTCTTCAATCCTTCATTCTCAGCATTACTTACATCTACACAAACACAAAATAATCATTCAAATGCTTAGATAATAATCAGATTCCTGTAGTCAGTACATAAATCAATTATCAACCAAGGTAAAATAATCTATTTGAAAGAAAAAGCTCATACAGTGACAAAATGATCCCGTGTTTATGTTCAGAATGGAAAAATTACTAAAAATTAGGGAGATTAAATCCATCAAACTCCATTTGATTGCTGAGAAGAAAATGTAGATGGCAAAAATAAATGAACAGAATAAGGTGCTATTTAATTATTAAACTTAGGCATTCTATTGAATACACTCTTCTATATTTGCTTCAATATAAAAGACAATCTCCTAGATTTTTCTCCATAATAAGGTTTTTTTTTCCTTTGTTCTTTAGCAATTTGGTAACAAAGATGGTGCAACAACCAAATCAAAGGTGGTTGTGGTGGTAGTGATGACAAGAATGAGTAGCCTAGGGCCAAAAACGATAGCAGTAGGTGATGGTGGAGGAATGGTGCTGTGAAGCTGCAAATCATTCTGGCGGTGTCATGTGGGTGGGAATCAAGTTGGCAGTAATAGTGGAAGAATTTATCCTCGAGTGGGTTTGATAGTTTTGACATGGTAGCATAGACAACGGTCCTTTTGATGTGATGTGATGTGATGATTTCATTCATTGCACAAATGATGATGAACAAAAAGGAATTAAAAAAAAACACATACATTCATAGATATGCATGTCATTTCAACGAAAACTTTAAGGAACGCAAAATGGAGAATATGCAGCATTCAGCCATGAGTTTTGACCAGTCATAGAATTTTCAGTCAATTCTAATGTAAAGCTGAATTCTTATGATTATCAAACACATAAGAATGTTTGGACTTGAAAATGAGAGCTTATCAAATCCACTTGAAATGAATGAGTGCCTATTTTGGTGATCAAACAGCCCCTTCATATTATAAACCTTGCATCTATTTGGTTATCAAACAACCATTTGGCCAGCACAGGTGAGATTAAATTAAAAGATGCTGGAGGCAAAGGGTTAATGAAACCCAAAACAATATCCATATGAAATTCAAATTCCAGTTTTCTTACACTGAAACTTCTTGGCAACCAGATAGGCATGTAGTGCGATACAGAAATAGAAACAAATGCACAGCAGAAATGTAGGAAAGGAATTGAGAGTACACAGTCAAGTTTCGGAGTTTCCAATCCAGCATACTAAAAATATCATCCGCCAATTAATCACCAAGAAAAACAGCTGCAACTGCCAGAATGGCTGGTAAGGAATTGAGCATTGTTTGGCAGCAAGAGCAAATGTCTCGAGATAATCAATACTACAGAGAAACAACATTCAAAAGGTACACTGGAAAAAAAAAAAAAAAAACAATCAAACCGCAGTACAAAAAAGTTGCCGCCAGTGGTACAGTTTTTCGTACACCTTTTTTCAGCCAACAAACAGATCAAACAATCCAAATCAACATGTAAGTAAAAAAACAACATATAAACACATGAAACACACAGATCCGTTCTCATTTTCCTTTTCCTGCATTTTATCCACGGTGACCATACAAAGAAAGCGAACAAATCCGCCGTGGTTTCCCGCATATTCTCAACAGCGAAAGACCGAGAAACTGACCTCTAATGTCACTGGAAAGGTAATAGTACGCCAAGACGGTTACGACGAGCACCAGGGACAGGATCAAGATGACGGCGCCGAAGGAGACGCGTCGGCCCCAGTCGGACCGAGCCGAGCGCCGAGACCGTGACGGCTTGTGCGACTGAGCGGCGCGAATCCCGATGGAAACGTGATCAGGCGTGCCGTTGGAAGAAGAATGGTGGACGAACCTGTCCGCTCCCGATTGCAGCCTGTGCTGAGCCATTTTAGCATCGTACCACTCTCACCGCAGAGAGTGTAATGGAAGTGACACAGTTTTTTTCTTTTATAATAAATTAATAATAATGATAATATTTTGTTTATTTTTTTTGAAAAATAATTACAAGTAAATAAATAGGCAAGCAGAGTGCAGAGGATGCTTTGATGGATCGGCCGGCGAATTTTGACGATCGTGGATTTCTTGTACCCGACGGTCCCGACCCACGCCTGGATTTTCTAACAGCGACAGAGAAGCTGACTCTGTAATGTTTTCGATCTAGTTTTTTGTTAGTTACCTGCTACCTACTTGCGCTTTTTTTTTTGTTTTTTTTTTAATAATAAAAGAAACTCTATTGAAATTGATTTAGCTATATATGAATGAAAAATGATCAATTTAGTTGCTAAGAAATGATTGTTGCAATAGATTATGTAAATCTTTTTAAAAAAATAGATAAATATGAAATTTACATAAAAAATAATTTTCTTAATAATGAACTTTATTTTTTTTAAAGAAAATACACGAGATTTACACATCATAAAAGTATATTTAACATTATTCTTAATTATTTTTTACAATTATTTATATTAAAATTAATTTAGAATTATGGAATGATTCATCTAAATTCTTAGCATCAAAAAAACCAGAACAGAAAAATCTTATAAGATGAAAAAAAGGACAACTATATATTTTAAAATATATATATCATTATATTTATAATAAAATTAAATTTATAAAATCGCTTTAGGTTAAATACTCATTTATTCCTGAATTTACACTTTTAGTTAACAATTTTGATAAAATAAAATTAATAAATAAATAAACTTCGAGAAGACATTAGTTTGATTTTTCATTTTGCGTATTTGCCACTAATAAACTTAGGAAAATAGTTAGTCCAAACAAATATAAAAACTTCCTAACAAATTGAGATAAGTTGTAAAACTCTTTTAATATAAAAAAATAATATTTTTTATTATAAAATATTTTCATTGTACAGCGGAGTCAATGTATTGTATCAAGTCAATTTGCAACGTAGTTTTTATAAAGGGTGATGTTACATCCACATAAGCTTCTACCGATTTTTTTCATCGTGTAATTTTTTTAAAATAATTTTAAATCTGTTTAAATATTTTTAAAAATAAAAATTATTAAAAAAAAAAACTCTTCTTTAACCATTAAATAAAAAAAGTACAAAATATGTGTACAAAATTTTGGTGATTTTTAATTAAGTTAGTTGACAAAAATATTTAGGAAAGATTTCAATGACAAAATTATGAAATTCAGAAATTATAACTATAAAGTTATAAATATCTCGTTTGATTATGCAGTTCAGATGAAATGAGATGAGATATTTTATTAAAAATTAAATAAAATATTATTATAATATTATTTTTAATATTATTTTTATTTTAAAATTTTAAAAAATTAAATTATTTTATTATATTAAATTATCTCGTTTCACTGTCTAAACTAGATATAAGAATATCATTTTTCAAAGTTAAAAAGTTGGAAGAACGAAAATATAGGTAAAAATTAAGGTAGAGTTTGAAAACACTTGAACATAACGAGACAACAAAAATTCTGACAGGAAATCTAGCTTATAGGGATTTTTAACCAAATCCGAAGACCGACTTTCCAACCCCAATTAAAAATCTGACGGGAAATCTATTTTAAAGGGATTTTTAACTTCCTGAAATTAAATTGGTTCAGTATGCTTCTGTCCGTATGTTCGAGTGTAGGACTGATTCACTACGCCTAAACTTGGTCCCATTCGCCATTTATTTATTTATTTTTATAAATCAGTATACTCGGTATGAATTTAACAGAAAATTAGTTAGTTAAAATTAAACAATCTGAATTGTTTAATTAAATAAGTTGGATTAAGATTATCTTTGTTAGATATTAAATGAACTAAGATACAGTTCATTATCTAAAATAAATGAAAGAAAGAAATAAGATTAGTAATAGATAAAACTAAACATTGTTGACTGTTGTACAAAAATATTAAAATAATATAAGATAAGTAGGACTTAACTATTCCAGAAAATAACGAATGACCCTGTAAGAAAAAAGAGGGGATGTCTGCAAATGTGGAGCTTTGAATCTACACTCTCTAGGGATTCTCTCTTTCTCATCAGATTTCTATAGGGATGGCATCTTCTTCAATCTCTCCTCAACCCTATTTTCTCAATTGTGTTGAAAGTTATTTGAGGTCATGAGAAACATAAAAACGTGGTAGATTTGCCCTTAAACAATCCGTAAATGTAGGACTTTTATACCGAATTACGTAAATATCTGTGTCTCTTATTTGTTTATATTTTATGTACTTTATTTACTATTTAAATCACGAGCAAGCATCCTGGCACCAAATCAACACCCATGCACTGTCTTGGGCCATTCAACTGGATTGTTGGGCTTCGAACCCACAAAAAAATCGCATTAGTCGTTGGCACTGCCCTTGGAAACGATTTGTTGCTCTCCAAACAAAAGAAAGGTAACATGGCCCAACAAAAACTAGTTCTCTACAAATGAGGCATTGTACTCAATGGAGGATTACAATGAGAAAGAATGAATATAGTTCTAGATAAAACAAAAAATGAGCAGTCTAGTGAAACCACGATAAAACATCTACAAAGATAAGTCTCTTGTCACTTTCTTCAAATACATCATGTTTATTTTATGATTTAACATTTGAAGCAGCAAGTGCATGCATTGCACATGTACGAAATGCACATCCATGCACACAACGTGCAAGGGTGAGCATTAAAGCCTGCCCTAAGCAAAAAACATTACGGGCTGAGCACTTAGCCCACATGTGCACTAAAGCGCCAACTTGTAATCAAGCTCGCCTCAAGCAACAAGAATCACGAGTGAGTAATGATGCTTGCATGAAGCAACAAGCACGTCGAACACTTAGCCTGCCTGCTTCACAGGCGAGAAATTGCCCCAAACAACGCGAATGGAAAGCACTCAGCTTCCTCGCATCGCGAGCAATGAAGCTCACCCCAAGCAAAGAGTGTGGTAGGCACGCAGCCTACTTGCATCATAGGCTAGCTTCATTGCTTGCCCCAAGCAACCAACATGGCGAGCACTCACCCTGCTTACATCCCGAGCAAGAAATGAAGCTCGCCTTGAGCAACCATCTTAGTGTCATTCAACCCTCCTGCATCACGGGTAAGTAATGAAGCTCACCTTGAGCAACCAGCATGGCAGTTGTTCGGCCTTTCCCGTATCAAGGGCTAGTAATGAAGCTCGCCCCAAGCAACCTGTTTGGCAATCATTCAGTCTTCTTGCAAAATGGGCAAGCAATGATGCTCGCTCTAAGGAATACACTTGGCAACCACTTAGCCCTCCGCGCATGGAGCATCAAGGGCAAGCAATGAAGCTCGCCCGAGCATGGAGCAGGGTTGGTACTTAGCTTACCCGTGCATGGAGCATCAAGGATGAGCAATGAAGTTGCCCCGAGCAAAAAGCAAGGTTCATAGCTTGCCTGAGCATGGAGCATCAAGGGCGAGCTTCATGCTCCATGGGCGAGCAATGAAGCTCGCCCCAAGCAACAATCATGGTGGCCACTAAAGCTTGCACCAGCCTAGAGCATCATGGACTGAGCTTTTAAGCTCACTTGCAGTAGCTACGTGCCCTGATTTGCTTTTCTCAAACCTACTATTTAAAAATTATTTATGCTAATAAATTTGGGTTTGGATGTTCTCCCTATAAAGCTCCTCAAAATTCTACAAGGCTCTAAAGAGAATGGGCAAACGAGAACACGGAGATAAAAAATTGATAAACAATGTACTTTGGTCACTAGTCCCAATCAACAACACTTAGACGTCATGGGCTCAACCATGAGTCCCGGCACATATAAGAGAAATAAAGAAAATACGCAAGTGGGACAAATCACAACAAAGATAACTTAGTGGCGAACAATCTCCGTCAAGCAAAAATTGAAAGCAATAGCTACATGGTTGAGGTTTGCCTTTCTCAAACTCGCTATTTGAAATTTATTTTCACTTAAAAACTTTTATTTTTAAATTTTTCTTGTAAAACGCCTTAAATCTCAATGAGATTCCCAATGAATAAATAAGTAGGAACACGAAGATGGATAAGAAACATTGCTTGATCGTCTTAATCAAAACAAGTTCGGGCAATTCAAATATCAAACAAGAGTCCTAGGATGAATAAACGGAACAAAGAGTATGCACAAGCAGAGGACTATGCCCATTACTCTCAATCAATGGCAATCAGCCCCCACAAACATAAAGCTTAGAAGCCAAGTCGCCTGACTTGGAGCACCAACTGTGTGGTCGCCCTCAAGTGTCACTTAGGCACCTAAGCTCTCTATCTTCACTAGAATAGACCGCCCTAAAGCTCTTATTCGGACGCTGAATCTTCATTATCATGAATTACGGCTGCCCTCAAGTCTCGCTTGGGCACCTCGAGCCGTCACCACACTCTAATTTATTATATTTTAGTTTTATGATATTTCAGTTTTCTTGTTTTTTTCATTTAATACAATTTTAAGATATTTATGAGTTTTATATTCTAAATTATTTTGACATTTTTATTATTTTTCTAGCCATGCAGCATGCTTCAACATGTCCTATCACATCAGTCTTTTGTCAGATAATTGGAAATAAGGTTCTTATAGAAAAAATTACCAATTTAATTATCGAAATAATAAAATGGAAACTTGAGAAGTATAATATAATAGTCAAAGTTGGTAAATTGGAAACGGTATATGTTATATATTGTCACTTTAGTATTATTTTTATATTGAATTTATGGATCGTGTCATATAAGATATGAGTGTTTGGAAAGAAGAGAAGTAGGGGTAAAAATATATAACACGTGCCAGAAATTCGACATTAAAACGATACGAGATAAGTAGGTTTGGGTCAAAATATGTTGACTCAATACGATACGATTAATAAATCAATTAATTGCGGGTTAACTTTTCCTAATCTAGATCTCTGGATATCTAAATATGTTTCCTAATCAACGATTTATGGGAAAGGATGGGAATATCTCCTTTGACAACTCCTAATAGATTGTTTGTCCTTGCTTCTGATGCATATCACAATCGTATCCTACAAATCCACCATTTGAATTATAAATAAGCTATTTTGGAGGTCCATTCCTTGGCTTGGCTGAACATTATTTATTGGACCTATTGCCCGTTTATCTATGATTTTTATGCACTGTGATTTTTGTAATGTGATTTTTATTTGGGTCCCCCACCCCTCACCTCTTATATTTTCCTTTTTAATTTCAATGCAAGTTTGATTAGAAAAAAATTAATTTATTATTTATTGTTATTGGACGATTTGTCAAATTAATCCATTTATAAGAAATTGGTAGTAATCGTTAGACATACTAAAAGTTGAGATGAGATCAAATAAAAGTTGAAAGTTGAATAAAATATTGTTAAAATATATATATATATTTTTAATATTATTTTTGTTTTGGAATTTGAATAAGTTGAATTGTTTATTTTATTTTGTTTGCGAATTTAAGAAAGTTGTAATGATGAGATGAGATGAAAATAATTATGAAAACAAAAGAGACCTAAATGATATGCTATATTTCATCCCATTTATATAAAAATAAATAAATAAATGCACTAAAAAGAAACTGAAGACTAAAAATAAGTCTATTTTTCTATTTAGAAAATGAAATATCATTTGATTTAAAAGAAAATAAAGAAAGAAAACAAAGGACATGAACTTTTCATTCAAAGTGTAAAGGAATAACACTGCTTTTGATTTTAAAATTCTAAACTCAATTTCATTTGCTATACATTATCAGTTTATATACAAGGAAATTACTGAGTATGCTAAGTAATGTGAGTTACAACGTATGATACTATAAGATTTACAGAGAAAATCAAAACTGTTCCTAGAATCAAACTTGCACAGAATCTACCAAATATTCAAAATTGTTCCTAAAATTAAGCTTGCACCAAATCTGCCAAATATTCATTGTTTCCATTGAGTCTGAGTTGGCAAAGAGATATTTTCTAGATCTTCCTTAATATGCCCCCGCAAGAACGGGCTACCATCAATATGTTCGATCTTGTTTCTGAGATGATTTGTACGTTGACACGAGAGAGGCTTGGTCAGTAAATCTGCAAGTTAATCATTGGTATGAACATGACGAACATGAAGGGCATTTTTTTGAACCAAGTCTAGAACAAAATGAAGATCTATTTGAATGTACTTTATTCTTGAGTGCTAAACATTATTAAAACTAAGATGTGTTGCACCAAGATTGTCACATAACATCAGTGGAGTAAATTTCATTTCTTGAAATAGAGACAGTGTCCACATTGACTCAACTGCAACAGTGGCCAACACCCTACATTCGGCTTCCATAGACAACCTTGCAATTGCTCTTTGTTTCTTAGAGCTCCACGAGATAGGGTTTGTTCAAAAAAAAATTAGATAAGCAGATGTTGAGCTTCTATCATCCAAGTTTCCTGCCCAATCTGCATATGAGAAGCATGCAAGTGCTGGATTGATGGTTTTTCTGATGGTTATGCCTTGAAAAATTGTGTTCTTCAAGTAATACAATAGTATTTTTGTGGCTGTCTAGTGAGTCGTTGTTGGACAATGCATAAACTATGATAGTTTATTGACTACAAAAATGATGTCAGGTCGTGTTAAAGAAAGGTATTGCAAGGCACCAATAACTCGATGATATTCGATTGAGTCAACTGAGGATGTACCATCAGTCAATTTTAAAGGAACCGAGGTGGACAATGGTGTTGTCACATCCTTGGCACCATCCATACTTGTTCGAGCCAGAAGTTCATGAATGTATTTATTTTGTGTTAAGAACAATCCATGACTTGTATGAATGACCTCAATTCCAAGAAAGAAATGCAGGGGCCCCAAATCTTTGATAGAAAATTTAGTCCCAAGTTGAGCAATAATACTTGTCACAAATGCCGAGTTATTGCCTGTTATAATCAAATCATTGACATATACCAAAAAATAGACAAGAATGGACCTAGTATGATACACAAATAATGAGGAATCAGATTTAGTATTCAGAAAACCAAATTCCAATAAGGCTTGTTTGAGAGCCAAGTACCAAGCACGCGGTACTTGTTTGAGCCCATATATAACCTTTCGAAGATAGCATACATGGTCTGGTCTTTTTGGGTTCTGAAAGCTTGGTGGTTGTTTCATGTATACCTTCTATGTAAGATGTCCATGAAGAAATGCGTTGTTTACGTCGAGCTGTCTGAGTGACCAATCCTGCATCACAACAAGAGATAAGGTTGTGCAAATTGTAACTGGTTTCACTACAGGGATAAAAGTCTCTTTGTAGTCAAGACCAGGTCTTTGATTAAAACCTTTCGCCACTAGTCTCGCTTTGAACCTATCAATTGAGCCATAGCAATTCTCTTGATCCGAAAGACCCACTTGCATCCAATAATGTTGCACCCTTTTGGAGGTAGGACCAACTGCCATGTATCATGGCACATAAGAGCAGTTAGCTCGGAAGACATGGCATCACACCATCGAGAATCAAAAAGGGCCTCACTTACACTAGTGGGTTCCAACGAAAGGGGTATTGGATGCTTGGTGACCATAAAAGATTTTTTTGATCTATTAGTGTTGTTCATTGAACGAGTGACCATAGTGTGTGTGCGCAATGCATGTTGCTGAAGCATCACAAGTTCACTAATTTCTGATGTGTGATGGTGGAATTTTTTGCGAAATCGAAGAAGGAGGGTCAGAGACACATACTTGAGGACAGATCACCTGAGGAGAGGACTCCATCAGAGATGACGGAGGATGATCAGTACCCATACATGGAGAATCATCAGTTGTTGGTGGTGAATAGGGAATTTGCAGTAGAGAGAGTAGTGCAGCACATTCCTTTTCAATAGAGGAGAAATGGGATTTTGAGATATCGGGAAGCGTAGGTTGCGGTTTAGCCAAAGGGAAAGTTCCTTCATCAAACATGACATGTCTCGATTGATAGAGACGATTTGTGTTGGGCTCAATGCACAAATATGCATTTTGAGAAAGAGAGTAGCCCACAAAGATGCACAGCTTGGCTTTGGGCTCAAGTTTATGATTATTGTAGGGTCTGGTTAATGGATAGCAAAGACAACCAAATTGTTTGAGTTTAAGATAGTTTGGGGTCTGATTAAAAAGCTTCTCAAATGGAGTTTGATTTTGCAATGTTGAAGTTGACATTCTATTTAAGAGATATGCAGCAGTTTGAAAAGCGCAAGGCCAGTATGAAAGAGTCATATGAGCATCTGTGAGAAGTGTGAGGCCTATTTCAACAAGACGACGATGTTGTCTTTCAGACATGCCATTTTGTTGAGGAGTGTGGCAGTTGTGTAGTGACCGATGCCATGAACGGATAGGTAAGATATGAGAGCGATATATTCTCCTCCATTGTCTGAGTATAGACTCTTGATTCTAGTGTTAAATCTATTTTCCACAAAATGCCAAAATTAAGGAAAAACAGTTTGAACACTTGATTTAGTAGACATAGGATAGAGCCATATATATTTAGTATAATGGTCAATAAAAATAAGATAATATTTTGAAACATCAATACCAATATCATGAGAAGGACCCCAAACATCTAAATAAATTAATTCTAGTGGTGCTTTGCTAGTTAAATCATGAGAATGAAACTGTTGACGATGAGCTTTATTTTGAGAACATGAAGTACATAGAGCATGATTTCCATTTTTATTTGTGGATAATGAAAATGTACGAATAAGATGATGGACAACTTTAGAAGATGGATGGCCAAGCCGTTTGTGCCATCCATCTGTGGTGATACGTTCATAAACATAAGCAACAACATTTTTAGAAACCGTAGCCAGTATCTCTGGTAAAGGGTACATGCCATCTTTACATGCGCCTTTAAGTAGTGTCGCCCTCGTGATCTGATCCTTCACCAAAAAATGAGAATGGTGAAACTCTAGATAAACATTATTTTTCTTAGTAAAATGATGAACATAAATCAATTTTTTTTTTAATTGTTGGAACACATAGAGTATCACGTAGGTGAAAAACACGATTAGAGGAGACAAAAGATAACGAGCCAACATAAGATACAGGCAAACCTGATCCATCACCAATTGCCACCTCATCAGTATCATCATATTCAGAATACATTGAAAGATTGGAAAGACAGTGGTCATATTATGGGATGCAGCTGAGTCAACAAGCCATTTTTTATCTCTGCCTTTTGAAGAAGTCGCACAGTTGGCAGTGAGGTCATTTGAAACATTTTTGGGACAGCTTTTGGCCGTATGGCCCATATGATCACACAGTTGACATTTGGTCTTGAACTTTCATGACTCGAGTTTGAAGGACATCTTTTTTTTTTTGTTTTTTTGTCACTGCCCCTGTTGTTGGGAGATGAACGACGTTGAGTAGCAGTGCCATCATTGCCAGATCCCCCTTTCCAATGGCTGTAATTTGCGGTGGCAATCAAGTGTTGCGTAGATTGGGTTTCCAGCTGCCGAAGGTAATTTTCATGACCAACCAGAAGGTCATGAAGTTCTTCAAACTTTAGTGAAGTATCTCGAGCACGAATGGGCGCGACGAAGTCCCTGAATTCGAGACCCAAACCATTTAATATGTAAAGGGTCAGATCATCATCCGAAATAGGATGATCAATAATTGCAAGCTCATCTGCAATTATCTTGACTGCTTGGAGGAATTCGGTGATAGAATGGCTGCCACGAGTGCTCAATGCGAGGTCCTCCTTGAATTGCATCGCACGTGTTCAAGATTTTTCCGCATAGAGACGGGGGGTAAGAGCTGTCCAAGCCTCATGAGATGTTTTGCAAGAGGCAAGGAGAGGAGTAATGGCTGTGGAAGTGGAAGCAAGGATGGCATGAAGGATTAATTTATCTTGGCGAATCTAGTGGGAATTTGTTAATTTTGAGATAATAGAATTGGCTTCATCGATGGCAAGACATGTATGGTTGCTATTGAAAAAATCAATGAGATCATAACCAATTAGCAGTGCTTCAAATTGGGCTCTCCATTGAGGGAAGGTAACGGGAGTGAGTTTTTCATTGATGCTAGTGGCAACATTAATGGTGATAATTGGATTATCAGAGGATGAGAAAGAAAAGGATCCAAGAACAGCAGCTATTTTAGAAAAGGAACTAAATCTCGTTAGAGATCGGCTCTGAGTTGGCAGAGAGATATTTTCTGGATCGTCCTTGATACAAAGTACATCCTCAATCATATTGTAAGAACAAATAGAAATATATACACATATTATGTCAACTAAAATTTGGATTGCTAACATAAAGCATGAAAAGCAATAAAGCATAGATATTAGGTGGAAAGTTCTTATTTAACTAACACCCCCCCAGAATTGCTACCCCTGACATAACGTCTCATCCAAATGACCAATTTTAATATTTTTCACCCTTACCTAAACTTCAATTCTATTGTGCACTTTTCATGATTATTTTTTTTTTTTGTAATAATTATGAATAATAAATAACTGAAAGTAAAGAATAGTAGTATTCATGTGATTTGGCGCTAAGGCTTATATCCACAGGTCTTGGGGTGTCAAATCAACTATAAATATGATTGAATATAATTAGCTCTCCATTCTCACTAACTTCTCTATAATCACTTGCATGGAATTCTCTAGAAAAATGGTCTAGCCGCACTCTAGTTCTCCTTTTTCCTTCCCTCAGTCGATCCCAGTCCCAAAGGATGCAAATCTCTCCTCATCGTTGCCTCTCCCCTCTCTTCAAGTCCATTTTCTTTGTTTTTAAGTCATGTCCTCCAATTTTATGTCCAATTAAGCCTTATAGCTGAAAACTCTCTCCTTTTCCCTCTCTCTTTTTACACCCTTGCATATCGGACCTTCAATCCCACATGGACTCTTATACTCTATCTTATTTTATCCCCAACAACTCTTATAAAATCAAAATTACAAGACTAATTTGATTATTATAATATATACTGTCCATTAATAAGTCTCGATTGAATTCATTTCACGCCGCCTAATTTGTTAATCTTAAGACTAACGTGCTGTTGGTATAGTGAGTTGAGATGAGATGAAAGTTGAATAAAATATTATTAAAATATTATTTTTTTATATTATTATTATTTTAAAATTAAAAAAAATTGAATTGTTAATTATATTTTGTATGAGAACTTAAAAAAATTGTAATGATTAGATAAGTTGAGATAAAATATTTTCACTATCTAAACGGGACCTAATATTTTCATGAGACTGTATATTACAACTAAAAATTGAAATTTAAACTTCATATTTGAGTACGAAGTGTCGAAATTGGTAATTTATAGGTTATATTAGAAGGAGAATGACTATTTCCTCCTCAGCCTAACTTTATGTAGGAGGTAGGTGACGATGCTACCACTTTAAAAGCTTAATAAAAATCGGCTCAGTTCTGGTAACAGCCGAACCCAACTTAATATTATGACGAAACTTGAGGTAGCACAATTAATTAGACAATGGCAACTAAAAAAAAAAAGCTCTCATCTTTGTTTTTTCCGTTAATTAATACCTGAAATTTAAGAAATTATAAAATAAATATCTCTGTAAATTTTTCATTAAAAAATTAACTGCATGCCATGTCTAATTAGTCTATAATTGGCTAACATGTAGTATCAATATCTATGCCAGCCAATCAAGGATTGACACGTAGCGTACCGCGAATGCCACAAGTTAATCATGTCGTTAATTTTTTTATCGGTAAAATTAACATAAGTTCTAAATTGTAGAGTTTTTTGAAGTTAAGGTGTCAATTTTACAAAATTTAAGGTTTCAATTCTTTCTTAATCGAATTGGATGGTATGATACAGAAAAAAATAGACACGATATTAAATATTCATGTAAGGTCCACTCTACCTAGTGTAAAACAAATCAGGCGCGTAACACTGAATATTGTATGATCTACGTGATGTATCTATCTTTCTAAACCATCAAATTTAATTGAGTAATTGGAGATTATCTCTATTTAATTGTAGATTAGTCTCTAGTTTCTTTTGTACCTTACTTTGTTTATATTTACATATTTTTTTTTATATGAATAAAATAACAATAATAAATGGGATGTGATGTGATGCTTAGTCAAAACAGAAAACAAAGAAAAATAGCTATAGTATAACTAATTGCCTTAAACCACATTTATTTAGTGTACAACAAATAATTAAGAATCGTTATTACCAAAGACAAGGCAATCAATTGGCATGGCGTGGTTTGATCTTAGGAAAGTTGGTGTTTAGATAGTGAGATGATCTCAAATATTTTGTGAATAAAAATAAAAAAATATTAAATAATAATAAATAATAATAAAATAATCACTACCTAAACTAACCCTAAAGCACCTCCTCCTCCTTTATAAAGCCACTTTTAAGCTTTCGAACCCATACACTCTTCTCTTATCTCTTTTCTCTCTCTCTCTCTCTCTTCACCAATTTGACTTGTATCCTGAGAAGTGAGAAGGCTGGAAATGGGCTCCACTAAGACAACTCTTGGCCGGCTGACCATAATTTGCTTAATTATCTTAGTAATACATGAGGTAAGGTATCCTCTATTACTGTTTCTGTTAACCATGATCTTTGCAATTTTCTCACCAAATTAGCTGCTATTACATGTAGTCTATAAAGGCAACAAATTGTAGAAAAGGCAATTATAGAAAGTTAGAAATTAAAAGGCAACAAATTGTCATTGTCATGCTTTATTTTTTGGGTTTTTTGAAAATTTTGATCAGATGAAGATATGCAGTGCAAGACAATTCATGGTCGAATCCAACATGATAGGTAAGAATATTATACTTATGTAAAGGATGTGTTTCACACCACCAACCTAACGGATGACCTGCAGCAACAAGGGACAGCACTGGTTGCCCTGGGTAGACTCTGATGTTTAAGTCAGTAACAATATGAGAATAAGTATATATAAAATGAAGATGATTATGTTAGCTACCTCTCATGGGTTATTGATAGAGAGACATAGACGTGGTGTATCCTTCGTAATCCCTTGTGAACTAGAGGAAGATATCTCCTGCTTTATAGGAGTTATCCTCCCTAGGATGATCATGTATAACCAAAGGCAAGATCTCCAACTCCATGGGAGCTATCTGCCATGTAGCCATGGTGATGGGCTTGACTTGGTCCTGCTTCTTAGTCATGGGCCTGGGCAGTTAAGGGTATCCAAATATCCCTTCCAACTTAATTGGTTATTGTTGTTTTATAAAAGATATCAGTGACACTCTAAAATGTAACAATGTTTGGCACCTTTGTTAGAAGTGGAAAACATTAAAACATTGAAGGTTTTGTACACCTTCAAGGAATCGGGGGTATTGTATTTTGCATTCCAAACTATATATCAAATTGACATTTTTCTTGAATACTACAAGAAAAAAGATACTTTAAACTCTCAATTAAAACCAATAATCAAGATTATGCCACGTCACCTATTTGTTTTCCCATCTATCTTCACTTTAAGAAGTGGATATATAAAGTAAAAAGCGTAAGGTTTTTAGAATGATTTTAGTATTTTGGAGTTTGAAGTGCAAAACTTCTTACAATTTTGAGTGTGCAAAGTATATCTTTTGCAACCAGCAATCAATTGACACAATATTACAACCTCAGTGGAGGTCGTGGATATGTCCAATCGCTTATGGGCCATGCTTTCTCCAGTACTGTGCTTTCTTTTGCTTAACATACTTATTTAATTTTGTGTTGGGATGTCTTCTTAATCGTTTGCTTGCTCAGGGTGTTGATGAGTTGGCAGCGTGGATCGTGGGCGAGTGCGCCGAACTGGAGTATGAGGTCAAGGAGCAGCGAAAGTTTAGAAACTACGTCAAGAAGGAGATGACCAGACTCAAGAATGAAAAGATTAAAATGGAGTGCTGCTTGGATCAGGCGGACGAGCACATCCGTCACTTGGAGTCTAATCTTGAGTTCCTCCGATATGAGGTGTGCGAGGTCCGCGGTGAAATGCTTCGAGCTCAAAACATCCAGGTGCGTGATAGTCTCATCTTGTAGCAGGCAAAGTCTGAGAGTCTATATGCTTGGGCCCAGGTATTAAGATTGAATAAGGCTCTGGCCGCCTCCAAACAGTCACAGGTGGCTGCTGAGTTGCGTTCCCAAGAGTTTGCTCAAGCATTGGTCGCTTTGGAGGAGAAGCGTAAGGAGCTTGCCCTTGAACTTTCGGAGGAGAAAGCGTCGCGCATGGACAGTTCAACATCCAGTTGTCCGAGTTGAAAGGCGATTATGAAGGGCTGCGGTCTAGATTTGATGAGTATAAAAAGGTGTGGGAAGATATTGACGCTGCTCAAGACAGCATAGCTTGGAGTCTACACCACGTGCCTGCTACCGCTAAAGAGCAGAAGTAGCAGTTGGGGGAGCTGGGAGGGCAGTTAGCTTTGGCTAATGAGGAGCTAGTTTGTTTGTACCCTCAGCTGGCCATCGCGCAATCTGTTAGAGATCGTGCCTTCGGGTATGACTACGGGGCTGGTATGCTTCGCTTGAAGACCAACCTATTGGCTAACCCCAACACCAATCTGTCTAAACTGGATTTGAAACAATTTGAACCTAATGAAGTGTCTTGCTGGTTTGTGGACACTTTGGAGCGCAAAAAGATGCCTGACGCATTCCCCTGTCCCCCACTGCCATAATGAATCTTTCCTTTGTTTGTTATGTATATAAGGCCCCTGTTTTGGGCTTTTCTTTATTTTTACACTTGAACACTTTATTTCCTTTTGTGGGCCTTGAATTGCCCTTACTTTTTCTATGTCATTTGTGGGTTCATTCTAAACAATTGCATTGCTTTGTTACTTCATGTGGTTTTTGTTTTTGCCTCTTGGTAGCTTGGTTTGTTTATGCATACATTTGTTGTGGATGACTACTTGCTGAGGTGGCTAGTTGACAGTTGGTTGTGGGGTCTTCTGGCTTCTACGCCCTTGGGCTCGCCTTTTTAATTGTACTCGAGCCTGGTGGATACTTGCTAGGAAGTAGGAAGGAGTGGGGTCTTCTGACCTCCACTTCTTTGTTGCTTGTACTAGGAGTGTGCCACTTGATCTTTGGTGGCTAGCTATTGGGAGGGTTATAGGGTCTTCTGACCTCCACGCCCGTTTTGGTTGCACCGCGAGTATATGACTTGTCCTTTGGTGGCTAACTTGGAGAGGGGGTCGTAGGGTCTTCTGACCTCCACGCTCATTCTGGTTGCACCACGAGTATGTGACTCGACTTTTCGTGGCTAACTTGAAGAAGGGGTCGTGGGGTCTTCTGACCTCCACGCCCATTTTGGTTGCATCGTGAGTATGTGACTCGACTTTTGATGGCTAACTTTTGAATGGGTCGTGGGGTCTTTTAATCTCCATGCCCCTTTTGGTTGCACCGCGAGTATGTAGTGGCTAACTATTGAGTGGGTAGTGAGGTCTTCTGACCTCTACGCCCATTTTGGTTGCACCACGAGTATGTGACTTGACCTTTGGTGGATAACTTTTGAGTGGGTTGTGGGGTCTTCTGTCCTCCACGTCTATTTTGGTTGCACCGCGAGTATGTAACTCGACTTTCGGTGGCTAACTATTGAGTGGGTTGGGGGGTTTTCTGACCTCCAAGCCCATTTTGGTTGCACCGCAAGTATGCAACTCGAATTTCAGTGGCTAACTTGGAGAAGGGGTTATGGGGTCTTCTTACCTCCACACCCATTTTGGTTGGCAATGGACTAAATACCTACCCGCTTTTATTGCCTCGAGTTTCATCTAAATAAACATTCCGAAAAATAAAAATTGTCTTTGAAATAAATGCATAAGGAAATAAACTATCTAAGGATAGAACATTTTTAGTTGCTCAAGCATTCCACAAGTGTTGTAACTCTCTTCTCTTGCTGTATTTTAGCCGGTATGATCCTGGGCGGTTGCTAATGATCACTACATAGGGCCCTTCCTAACGTGGGCCGAGCTTCCCTTCATTCTGGGTGGTGACCCCTGCTTCCCTCAGGACAAGGTCACCGACCTTGAATGACCTTAATTTGACCCGTTTATTGAAGTATTGTTCGGCCTTTCTCTTGCTGAGGATGTTTTGGACTTTTGCTTCCTCCCTTACCTCTTCGAGTAGGTCTAGCTGTTTGCCAAGAGCCTGATCGTTCTCTGCCTGATTAAAGTGACTAGTTCGGTATGTGGGCAAACCGACCTCTTGGGGGTGACTGCTTCACTTCCGAACACAAAAGTGAAAGGCGGCTCCCCTGTTGGGGTCTTCACCAAGGTTCTATAGGCCTACAAGACTCCCGAAAGCTCCTCTACCCACTCGCCTTTCTGGTTGCCTAGTTTTTTTTTTCAAGATCCTGAGTAGGGATTTGTTTGTTGACTCTGCTTGCTTGTTTCCCTAATGGTGCCCCGGTGATGAGTACCTTACCTTTATCTCGAGTTTCTGACACCACGCTCTGTAATGCTCATAATCGAACTGCTTCCTGTTGTCTAAGATTATAGCGTTGGGGATCCCGAATTTGCACACAATGTTCTTCCAACCTGGTCACGGCTTTAGTCGTTATGGTGGTTAAGGCTCCTGTTTCCTCCCGCTTTGTAAAGTAGTCTACTGCTACTATCATGTGTTTCACCCCGCCCTTTCCCGGTGGGAATGGTCTGACCAAGTCGACCCCCCACTGGGCAAAAGGCCATGGGGAGGTAATGGAGGATAATTTTTCTGGTGGGCAGTGTGGGACTGGAGTGTATGTCTAGCACTGGGTGCATCTCTTGGCGAACTGTTTAGCATCCCAAGGGCGTTGGGGCAATAGTACCCTATCCTTAGGGCTTTTCTTGCAAAAGCCTTCCCGCCCGAATGGTTACCACAGACGCCCTCATGTATCTCTGTGAGGACATACTGTGCTTGTTAGGGTGAGATGCACTTTAGTAAGGGTGTTGTAAAACCCTTTTTGTACAGGACGCCGCTAATTTTGACAAACCACTCTTCCTTCCTCTTCATCTTCCTTGCCGCCTTCTTCCCTTCGGGGAGTTTCCCTGTCTCCAAGTAGTTTTCTATTTCGATGGCCCATTCAGGCCTCCCGGGTCCCACCTGTGATACTGGGATCCCGACGGCTGGTACTTTGATCAGCCTCCTTTGTACCACCCACGGTAATTCTATGTCATCCTTTGCCGATGCCGCCCTTGCTAACCTGTCTGCCACTGAGTTGTTCACCTTTGGAATTTGCTTTATAAAGAAGTATTCAAACTAGTCTTAGAGTGCCAATACCTATTTGAGGTACTTCTTCAGCTTTTCTCCTTTGATGGCATAGGCCCCTGTTACCTGGTTCACCACTATCTGGGAATAAGCTTTCACTTCTACCCATTTGGCGCTTAGTGCCTTGGCGGTGAATAATCCTGCTATTAAGGCCTCATACCTTGCCTCATTATTGGTGGTCCTGAAGGTGAGCATTGCCATGTAGTAGTGTTCTTGACTTGCTTCTATGATGATATGGATACCTATGCCGCCCCATACTCGGCATGCTGACCCATCTGCAAAGACTGTCCAGGGTCGGCCTAGGGGGGCACTGTGATCTCTGCTGGAAACCCTTTGAACTCGGCTACAAAATCTGCGAAGGCCTAGCCCTTAACTGCATTTCTAGGTGCATAGCTGATTTAGAACTCACTGAGCTCTATTGACCAAGCAACCAGACACCCTGAGAAGTCTGGTTTTTGTAGTACTCTCCCAAAAGGGTTTTCTGTTAATACCTTTATAGGGTGGGCTTGGAAGTATGGTCGCAATCTTCTGGCGGCTACCACTAGCGCAAATGCCAGCATCTCCATTCATGGGTATATGACATCCGCGCCCTTTAGGGCGCAACTTGTGTTGTAGATTGGCACTTGATTCCCATCTTCTTCTTTTACTAGGATGGCATACGACTTGGGGGGATACTACCAAGTACACATATAAAATATCCCCTTGATTAGGCTGCTTCAACAAGGGTGGATTGGTCAAGTACTTCTTCAGTTCCTCGAAGGCTTGGTCACACTCTTCGTTCCAAGGGTGTACCTTCCTTAGAACTCGAAAAAAGGGGAGGCATTTGTCCGTGGACCTGGATACAAACCTGTGAGACTATGAACCACAAAAATTTGCCCGAGTTCACTTCGAACGCGCGTTTGGCTGGGTTCAACTTCATCTTATATTTTCGTAATACTGTGAAGGACTCCTTGAGGTAGGTTCTTTGCTTTTCACCAGCAAGTCGTCTACGTACACCTCCATAGTCTTCCCAATTTGGTGCTTGAACATTCGATTGACTAGCCTTTGATATGTTTCCCCAACATTCTTTAGCCCGAAAGGCATTACTCGATAGCAGTAGAGTCATTTGTTAGTTATGAATGTTGTCTTCTCTTTATCCATCTTATTCATCCTAATTTGATTGTAACCGGAGTAGGCATCCATAAAACTCAAAAATTTATGCCCGACTGTGGCGTCCACAATGACGTCAATCCGGGGAAGTGAGAAACTGTCTTTGGGACAAGCTTTGTTGAGGTCAGTGAAGACCACGCACATCCTCCATTTTCCATTGGTTGTTTTGACAAGCACTACATTAGAGAGCCATTTGGGGTAGTGTGCCTCCCGTATGAAGCCTGCTGCTAAAAGCCTATCGATCTCTTCAGCTATGGCCACACACTTCTCTGTACTGAATGACCTCTTCTTCTGTCGCACTTTCATGGCTTGTGGGTTGACGCAAAGGCTGTATTCTATAATTGAATTATCGATCTCCGGCATGTCTTCATGGCTCTAAGAAAACAAGTCTCTGTGGTCAATCAACAATTGTTTCAAGGCCTTTTGGTACTCTGGTGGGAGCTTTGTACCAACCCTCATTGTACCCTGGCTTCCATGTCCGTTTCCTCGTTCACTGGAGGTAGTGGTGGCGGGCACTCCCTTGAGCTACCTACCAAACATACCGTCGGTGCTCTTGTCTTCAACTCTTGGACATAACACTCCCGGGCCAATATCTGCTCACCTCGGGCTTCGTCGACTCACGCTTCTGTTGGGAACTTCATTTTAAGGTGGTACATGGAGGTCACCACCTTCAAGTTATTAAGGGTCGGGCACCCTAATATGGCGTTGTAAGATGACGGGGCCTTGACCACTAGGAAGTCCGTCATGTTGGTGACTGCGTGGGCGCCTTACCCTGTCATAACTGGAAGCGTGATGGCGTCTATAGGTTGAATAGCATCTCCTGAGAAACCCTTAAGTGGGGAAGGTGATGGTCGCAACCTATCTAGATTGATGCCCATTCTAGTGAAGGGATCCCAAAATAGAATGTTGTCGGAGCTCCCATTGTCGACCAAGACCCGCCTAGTGGTGTAGTTGGCTATCAGCAGCGTAACTATCAGGGCGTCATCATAGGAGTAAATTGCCCTCTCGCAATCCTCGTCCTCGAATGAGATGGTTGGGGCTGCCTCGTTCCAGAGGCATTTATATGGTATGTTTACAAAGCTACCTGCTTTTCTAGTTCCTTGCTTCCGGACATCTCTTCAACTCGCTTCTTTAAAGTAATGCAGTCTGCAATCCAGTGGGAGTTGCTTTGGTGATATGTACAATGGTGCTAGCCTTTGCCTGGCGAGTGTTCTCCCTTTCTTGCTGCCTTACTGTTCTCCTGTACGCTGTGGTTGTTATGGATCAGTCGACGCCGCTGGTCTTGGTGGCTGGTGTAACGATCACATTTGTCATCTTGGTGGCCTCGTCCATTTGCTTTTTTGTCTTTGTCTTTAGAATTGTTCTGGTTTCTATTATCCGGTTTCACTTCCTACTTCCATGGCTCTAGGAGAGCCTGTAGTGTGTCCTCTGCATTAACGAAGTCGTCTGCTTGGTCATGAATTCCCTTAATGTGGATGGAGTTCATTTGGCCAGCTCAGCCATGAATGGGTTTCGGGGCAAGATTCCTCCCAAAAGGGTGGCCAAGGTGATCTTCTCATCTTGGTCGTATGTGGTGAGCCTCTTTTTATTTCAGTGCGTCAGGTAGGTCTTCAGGTTCTCCCATTCCTTCTGTTTTATGGTTAGTAGATAGGCGGCTGGCTTACGGCGCCTTCTAGCCAGCTGCCTATCTACTCACCATAAACTGTGTGAGAAACTGCTTAACGAGCTCCTTAAAACTGCTAATGAATACGGGGCGCAGGGTCTCAAACCATCCCTGTGCTATTCCTTTCAATGTTAATGGAAAAATTCGACAAGCTACCTCTCCGGGAAAGCCGTGGAGAGTCATGTGTGCCTTGAAGTTCTCGAGGTGATCCACAGGATCCTTAGATCCATCCTATAGGTCGATCTGTGGTACCTTAAACTTGGATGGTAGAGGAACCACCATGACCTCCTCGCTGTAAGGGACGTCCGTACGTGTGAGGAGCTACTCCATAAAAGAGGAACCACCCATCCTCTTAGCCATCTCCTCGTACTTGTCTACCAAACTGTGCAACTCACTATTGTCCCCCTCCGCATTGTGTGCATCTCCTTCAACTTGCCCATTATCTTTTTTCCGCTTCAATTCCTCGTTCTCTTTTTGTAGTTGTTGGACAACCGCCATCACTTGCTTTAGCCTTTTCTCCATTTCCGTTAACCTCACCTCTACTTCCGTCATGCTGGTTCCTGGATCCTAGTTGACGTGTGATTGCGTGACGGTTAACATGTAAAAATCACGTTGAAGTCTGTGAAGATCCCACAAAAGGCGCCACTGTAAAGGACGTGTTTCACATCACCAACTGTATGGATGACCTGCAACAACAAGAGGGCAGCATTAGTTGCCCTGGGTAGACTTTGATGCTTAAGTCAGTAACAATATGAGAATAAGTGTATGTAAAATGAAGATGATGATGTTGGTTACCTCTTATGGGTTATTTATAGAGAGACATGGACGTGGTGTATCCTTCTAATCCCTTGTGAACCGGAGGAAGATATCTCCTACTTTGTAGGAGTTAGGATGATCTGTATAACCGAAGGCAAGATCTCCAACTCCAATGGGAGTTATCTGCCACGTAGCCACAGTGATGAGCTTGACTTGGGCCTGCTTTTTAGTCGTGGGCTTGGGCAGTTAAGGGGATCCAAATATCCCCTCCAACTTAGTTGGTTATTGTTGATTTATAAAAGATATCAACGACACTCAAAAATGTAACAATGTTTGGCACCTTTGTTAGAAGTGGAAAACATTGAAGGTTTCGTACACCTTCAAGGAATCGGGGGTATTGTATTTTGCATTCCAAACTATATATCAAATTGACATTTTTCTTGAATACTACAAGAAAAAAGATACTTTGTACTCTCAATTAAAACCAATAATCAAGATTATGCCATGTCACCTATTTTTTCCCCATCTATCTTCACTCTAAGAAGTGGATATATAGAGTAAAGTGTAAGGTTTTTTAGAATGATTTTAGTAGTTTGGAGTTTGAAGTGCAAAACTTCTTATAATTTTGAGTGTTTAAAGTATCTTGGGTGAGTAATGAAGCTCGCCCCAAGCAACTAGCCTGGCAGTCATTCAACCTTCTTGCAAAATGGGCAAGCAATGATGCTCATTCTAAGGGTGAACAATGAAGCTCGCCCCCCGATCAATGAGCAAGGTTGGTATATAGCCCACTCGAGCATGGAGCATCAAGGATGAGCAATGAAGTTGCCCCGTGCAACGAACAAGGTGCATAGCCTGCCCAAGCATGGAGCATCAAGGGCAAGCAATGAAGCTCGCCCCAAGCAACAAGCATGGTGGGCACTAAAGCTTGCACTCGCCTAGAGCATCCTGGACTAAGCTTTTAAGCTCGCTTGCTGTAGCTACGTGCCCTGATTTGCTTTTCTCAAACTTACTATTTAAATATTATTTTTGCTAATAAATTTGAGTTTGGATGTTCTCCCTATAAAGTTCCTCAAAACTCTACAAGGCTCTAAAGAGAATGGGCAAACGAGAACAAGGAGATAAAAAGTTGATAAACAACGCACTTTGGTCGCCAGTCCTAATCAACAACACTTAGACGTCATGGGCTCAGCCATGAGTCCCGGTACATATAAGAAAAACAAAGAGAATACACAAGTGGGACAAATCACAACAAAGATAACGCAGCGGCGAACAATCTTCCTCAAGCAAAAATTGAAAGCAATAGCTACATGTCTGAGGTTTGCCTCTCTCAAACTCGCTATTTGAAATTTATTTTCACTTAAAAACTTTATGTTTTGAAATTTTTCCTATAAAATGCCTCAAATCTCAACGGGATTCCCAAGGAATGAATAAGTAGGAACACGAAGATGGATAAGAAACATTGCTCGATGGTCTTAATAAAAACAAGTTTGGGCAATTCAGATATCAAGCAAGAGTTCTAGGATGAATAAATGGAACAAAGAGTATGCACAAGCAGAGCACTATGCCCATTACTCTCAATCAATGGCAATCAACCCCCACAGACATAAAGCTTAGAAGCCAGGCCCCCTGACTTGGTGCACCAACTGCGGGGTCGCCCACAAGCGTCACTCAAGCATCAGGTAAGCTCTCTATCTTCATTAGAACAGACTGCCCTAAATCGCTTATTCGGGCGCTGAATCTTTATTATCTCGAACTAGGGCTGCCCTCGAGCCTCACCTGGGCACCTTGAGCCATCACCACACTCTAATTTATTATATTTTGGTTTTATGATATTTCAATTTTCTTTTATTTTTTTCATTTAATACAATTTGAAGATATTTATGAATTTTATATTCTAAATTATTTTGATATTTTTATTATTTTCTAGCCATGCAGCATGCGTCAACATGCCATGCCACATCAATCTTTTTTCAGATAAGTTGATATAAGGTTCTTATAGAAAAAATTACCAATTTAATTATTGAAATAATAAAATGGAAACTTGAGAAGTATAAGATAATAGTCAAAGTTGGTATATTGGAAACGGTTTATGTTATATATTGTCACTTCTATTTAGTATTATTTTTGTGTTAAATTTATGGATCGTGTCATATAAGATATGGGTGTTTGGAAACAAGAGAAGTAGAGGTGAAAATATATAACACGAGCTAGAAATTCGACATTAAAATGACACGAGATAAGTAGGTTTGGGTCAAAATATGTTGACTCAATACGACACGATTAATAAATCAATTAATTGCAGGTTAACTTTTCCTAATCTGGATCTCTGGATATCTAGATATGTTTCCTAATCAAGGATTTATGAGAAAGGATGTGAAGATCTCCTTTGACAAGTCCGAATAGATGATTTGTCCTTGTTTATGATGCAGATCACAATCGTATCCTACAAATCCACCATTTGAATTATAAAGCAGCTATTTTGGAGGTCCATTTCTTGGCTTGGCTGAACATGGGTCGAGTCTAATTTATTGGACCTATTGCCCGTTTATCTATCATTTTTATGCATTGTGATTTTTGTGATGAGATTTTTATTTGGGTCTCCCACCCATCACCTCTTATATTTTCCTTTTTAATTTCAATGCAAGTTTGATTAGACAAAAATTAATCTATTATTTCTTGTGGATTGGAAGATTTGTCAAATTAATCCTTTTATAAGAATTTGGTAGTAAATCGTTAGACATACTAAATGATTTGCTATATTTCATCGCATTTATATATATAAAAAAAAAATTAATGCGCTAAATAGAAACTAAAGACTACTAGGCTCTGTTTGGATACATAAACAGTTTCATCTCATCTCATCTTATTTCATCATTACAACTTTCCTATATTTCCATACAAAATATAATAAATAGTTCAACTTTTTCAAATTTCAAAATAATAATAATGTTAAAAAATAATATTCTAACAATATTTTATTTAACTTTCAACTTTCATCTAAAATTATCTCATCTCATCTCATTATCCAAACTGAAGACTAAAAATAAGTCTATTTTACTATTTTAAAAAGTGAAAAACCATTTTATTTAAAAAAGAAAAGAAAACAAAGGACATGAACTTTTCATTCAAAGTACATCCTCAATAGTATTGTAAGAACAAATAGAAATATATACACATATTATGTCAACTAAATTAAGTTGGATTGCTAACATAAAGCATGAAAAGCATAGATTTTGAAGGGAGTAAATCCCTTGGGTCGGGCTAAAAGCAAGGCCCAGGTTAGAGCCCAGATACGAGGTCTAGGTAGGGCCAAACACATTAGGAAGTCTTGGGTCGGAAGCTGGGTATGAGATCCGAGTCAGACCATACTCACGTCAGAAACCCAATCAAAAGATACATGAAAGACTTAAGGAAAAAGGAATGTCTCATTCAATGCAACCCAGGAAAATACAAGGCAGTTCACACCGAACATTAATGAGATAGCAGAAACTTAGGGAGGAAGGATCGCCGCATTCAAATGCAGAGGATAAAGCTTGAAGAGGAAGACATGCCGCATTAATGGAATAGGAGGAACTTAGAGCAGAAAGCATGCCGCATTCGATGCAACCCAGAGCTCGGACTACAAATAGAGAACCTAAATGCTTTATAGCTCGACGAGCAGACGGTATAAGTATATCTCGGCGAGTAGGCGGCATGAGTATACGATCTCCTACAATGCAACACTCACTACCATGGAGACCAGGTCGGTAAGTATAAATAGACAACACCTGCAACCAACAAGGAGGTTAATTTTTACACTCATCTTCATTATTATTTTATCTTCATCTCCTACATCAAAACTGACTTTAGCATTAGAGGTTCAACGGACCCCAGGGTCCCCCTTCTCCACTATGCAGGTGATAATCTGAACACTATCTACGTAGAGTTGCCCAGGCCCACGAAACACGACATCAATAGCTCATTCATGACTTGCTTAATAATAAATGACTAAAATAAAGAATAGAAGTATTTATGTGATTTGGCGCTAAGGCTTATATCCACATGTCTTGGGTTCCAAATCTACTATAAATATGATTGAATATATGCTCTCCATTCTCACTAAGTTCTCTACAATCACTCGCATGGAATTCTCTAGAAAAATGGTCTCGCTACACTCTAGTTCTCCTTTTTCCTTCCCTTAGTCGATCCTTGTCCCAAAGGAAGCAAATCTCTCCTCATCGTTGCCTTGGCCCTCTCTTCAAGTCCATTTTCTTTGTTTTATGTCTTGTCTCCAATTTTATGTCCAATTAAGCCTTATAGTCGAAAGGGTAATGCTACAGCCACCCTTCCCCTTTCCTGTTTTTGCTTCCCACTTGACATGGGCATGCCACGGTGGCATCCATTTTTCTTTTTCCCTCACTTGCCATTTCGTCTTCCCCTCTAGAGAACATTTCATTTTTCCTTCCCCCTCCATTTCGTCTTCCCCCTCCATCCCACTGGACTTTGGTTATCCAAACTCATGGCGCAAGGCACTCTCAAGTTTTCAAGGTGAATCCCAGGCCTCAGAATTCAACGCATCATGATTTCTTAGGATTCTTGCCAAAAGCATGGCCAATCCCACTTTTTGGTCCTAAAGAAACACAACAGCATTGGATTACAGAGCTCACAGGGATCACCATGATCCCTGAGACAACTTTACCTGCAGACAATAAAAGTGACTGAGTCTCTTTGGAAATGGCTTCCATGCTTTGTCAACAACTTCATACTTGTCATTCAACAATCCTTTTGTTCACTTTGTTCACAAAACTTCTAGGAAGTTAAAGCAGCGTAAAGGGAACATATGCAGTGCAAGAGGTAGATCACGGGAAATCTACATCAAGAACAAGCACCTCAATCACTTGTACAAGTGAAAGAGGTAAAGCACCAGATCATATAAAAGAAACTTAATTGCAAAGAAAATTGGGTAACTTTCCAAACATTTCTTTGCCAGTCAAATAAAAGTTCAACAAGAGTGTAAAAGAGAGAAATTCAAATAGAGTAATATACCAAACGCCATCTCCCAAGTCTCTATCCAATCCAACAGAGGCCCACACAAAAGAAAAGTAGTTGCCTTAAGTACTGGGACATTTTTGTATAAATCATAAAATCCTATGAGAACAATGACAACTGAGATAAGAACATACAAGACTCTTGCCAAAGGGCACATCCATGGGTGATAAAGATGGCAAAAACCTAGGTATGACTGAAGGAAAATAACCCAAGAGATGAGGTCGGAGATGGTGGGGAGGGGAGACGAGATGCAGGAACTCGATGGGGAGAAGAACTGCGGGGTTGGGAATGACGACAGCGCCAGAAATGGATCAGAGATGAAGTCGAAGATGGAGGGGAGGAGAGGGGAGATGAAAGGGAGGGGATGGGTGGTCACTGTAGGATTGTGAACTAAAAAAATTAAAGAATACCACAGTGGCCGCTCCACGTCAAGTGGGAAACCAAAACGGGACAACTAAACGGTGTCTCTAGTGTTGAAAACTCTCTCGTTTTCCCTTTCTCTTTTACACCCTTGCATATTGGACCTTCAATCCCACATGGACTCTTAGTGGGCTTTACGGTTTATACTAACTTATTTTACCCCCAACAACTCTTATAAAATCAAAATTACAAGACTAATTTGATTATTATAATATACACTGTCCATTAATAAGTCTCGATTGAATTTATTTCATGCCACCTAATTTGTTAATCTTAAGACTAAGGTGTCGTTTGGATGATGAGTTGAGATAAGATGAAAGTTGAATAAAATATTATTAGAATATTATTTTAAATATTATTATTGTTTTGAGACTTAAAAAAATTGAATTGTTTATTATATTTTGTGTGAGCATTTTGAAAAGTTGTAATGATGAAATAAAATGAGATGAAACACTTTCACTATCCAAACGGGACCTTAGATCTTAATGAGACTATATATTACAACTAAAAATTGAAATTTGGGGTGACAATTGTCAAAATTGTTTACTCAGTGGTCAAATGGCTAAATATATAGTTGATAGTAAGAGAGGTTAATTTGAAGGTTCAAGTCTAATTTCTTCAAAATTGGTCGTTTTAGTCCTTAAATAGCATTGTGGGTGTAAACTTCATTTTTTTTTTTTTGATAAGTAGGTGTAAACTTCATATTTGAGTACAAGTGTCGAAATTGGTAATTTATAGGTTATATTAGAAGAAGAATAACTATTTCCTCTTAGCCTATCTATATGTACGAGGTGCCAAAGGTCATTGGCTTGATTAGCATAATCTCCTGCCTTTAAAGTGGAGGTCTGGAATTCAAAATCCCTCTCTTCCAACTGAAAAAGAGTACGATGAGATTAATGGCTAGTTTGGGTAGTGGAATCTATATGTAGAGGTAGGTGACAATGCTACCACAATGATAAACACAACACTTTATACAATAATGTTTTAAAATTAAGGATATTTTTGTAAAATACTTTATAAAACTAACATCATTTTACAAAAAATATATTTATTTTATAACATGTATTGTGAAAAGTGTTGTATAAAGTATTGTATGTTTATCACTACTCTTTATTTAGTGCATGTACAACAAATAATTAAGAATCGTTAAGTTGGTGCACAATCGTTAGGTGTAATCGTTAAGTTGGAGAGAGAAAAATCACCTCCTTCTCCTTTATAATAAAGCCACTTTTAAGCTTTCGAACCCATAAACACTTCTCTTATCTCTTTTCTCTCTCTCTCTCTTCACCAGTTTGGCATTTCTTGTATCCTGAGAAGTGAGAAGGCTGGAAATGGCCTGCACTAAGAAAACTCTTGGGCGGCTGACCATAATTTGCTTAATTATCTTAGTAATACATGAGGTAAGGTATCCTGTATTACTGTTTCTATTAATAACCATGATCCTTGCAATTTTCTCACCAAATTAACTGCTATTACATGTAGTAGTCTATAAAACTATAGAAATTAGCTAGAAATTAAAAGGCAACAAATTGTCATTTTCATTCTTTAATTTTTGGGTTTTTGAAAAAATCTTGATCAGATGGAGATATGCAGTAGAAGACAATTCATGGTCAAAGCCAACATGATAGGTAAGAATATTATAGTTAATTGGTTATTGTTGTTTTATAAAAGATATCAATTACACTGTAAAATGTAACAATTAATGTTTGGCACCAGTGGAAAACATTAAAACATAGGGAAGTACTGACATGTAAATGAAATTAAAGGCTATATATTCTTAATTGGAGGATGTCCTATAACACAGTTTGGAAGAGATTGTTATCGAGATCAATATTCTCCAGTTGTATATTGTAAATTTTTAGATTATCTTAATTGAATGATTTTTGTAGAAATTAATTTAATTTTGTATTCGCATTTTACATCTTAAGATAATTCGATAACTCTTTGAGGCTAAAAAATTATTTGTATTTGAGAGAAATACACAAGTTTCACCTTGAAGGAATCGGGAGTATTGTATTTTGCATTGCAAACTATATATCAAAGACTAAAAGTAATTCTACTCGACATCCTCTCATCATCCCATGATGTGGGATTAGATGATTGAGACTATTTATTATATTTTACTTGTGAACATATCATCTAATGTCACATCTTGAGATAATGAGATGATGATGAGAAAATAGATGATAAATAGATTTTTTTTTTTTTATATCAAATTGACATTTTTCTCGAATACTACAAGAAAAAAGATACTTTACACTCTCAATTAAAACGGGTAATCAAGATTATGCCAAGTCATGACTTTTTTTTCCCATCTATCTTCACTCTAAGAAGTGGATAGAGTAAAAAGTGTAAGGTTTGTTTAGAATGATTTTAGTAGTTTGGAGTTTGAAGTGCACAACCTCTTATAATTTTGAGTGTGCAAAGTATAGCTTTTGCAAACATCAATCAATTGACACAATATTACATCCTCAAACTATAAAAAAATGTCACTTTACACCATTCATTAAAATCTTATAATCAAGATTATATCATGCAACCAAAGTTTCATCTATCTTAACTGTCAAGCTTACATGAGGTCACACCCCATAAGTTCTTGGTAATTGGAAGGGGAATTGTGTTAGGTTTGATAATTTTGGGTATAAAGTGCAAAATATATGATACTTTGATGGCATAAGGTATATTTTTACATTTATATTATCATTAAGGTGTATTAGCAACAACTTAAATTTCTTGGAGCACTGTATACATTATCAAAGAAGAGTATTAATGCTATATACAATTTTAGGGTGTGCAAGTCCGCGTTACCTTTTTAAAAAAAGTGGGGTCCACTATTAAAAAAATAGATTTTTATGTGAATCCCAAATTTATTTACTTTTTTTTTAAAATAATGCATAAGATTTGCACATTCTAAAATTACAAATGTAATTTCTCATCAAAGAAATGACACTAAATATATCTGTATATTTATGGCGGAGTTATATACTGGCATTAATATCCATGCCATATTGTAGGGCAAAGTATGAATACCGATGCAGCAAGGCATCTCGGCATAAGATGTTCATAAGGGCATGCAATACGTGCTGACAATGGTGCAATTGCGTGCCTTTGGGGACATCTGGGAACCATGATGTGTGTCCTTGCTACTGGCATATGACAACTCATGATGGAAGACGCAAGTGTCCTTAAAACATGCAAATTATGGTGTTGTATACTAAGTATTTTCATTATTTTTTTTTAAGAGAAAACTCTAATCACATTCTATTATAATAAAGATGAAATACAAGGAGGGGATTCCTCCAACGTTACAATTACATCTGAAATGGAAAGTGCATCTTTTGCCAACAAGTGAGCCATTTTGTTATCATTTCTCCTAACATGATAAACATCCCACTTGGCAAAGTTTTTTAGTAGAAATCCTGCCTCATTTACATACATACTTGCACTACTCCATGGCTCAGAATTTTCCTTAATAGCAGTAGTCACCTACAGGGAACACCCTAGAAAATGATTTGCCTAAGCCCCAATTCAATCCCAAACTTGATTGCTTGTAAAGCTCCAAATGCCTCAGCTAGTAAAGAATCAGGAAAAAGATGTTTTCTAAGCCTCATGGTTGCCAAAATCTGACCATCACTGTCCCTAACACAGATACCAACTCCAATCAAACCTTTGATCTTGTCAATAGCCCCATCCCAATTGATTTTAAACCAATCTGTTCCAGGAGGAGACCAAACTTCAGCTGATGTACACTCTGACTTGATTCGACTGTAGTCCTTCCTTGCTTCTTCCTTTAGCGTATCTAAGGTATGATTAGCTTCCTTAACCAGGGAGTTTGGGTGAGGGAATTCATTATGAAAGACAAATCTGTTCCTCCTCCACCAAATCTTCTTTGCCACTACTACAAATTCTTGCACAAAATTCTCTTCCAATGAGTCTGTTAAAGCTTCTACAAATTGTAGCATAGATGTATATGGCATGAAGCATTTTTGTAACCTCTTAGAACACTGACTCCACACATCCCTTGCAGACTCACACCTCCATAAAAGCATGAATAACAGTTTCCTTTTCCATACTGCATATCGGGCATAAAGGATTATCCAACACCCTCTTTTTGAACAAATTGA
The DNA here is from genome assembly GCF_001411555.2 of Juglans regia. Lineage (NCBI taxonomy): Eukaryota > Viridiplantae > Streptophyta > Magnoliopsida > Fagales > Juglandaceae > Juglans > Juglans regia. Next base: position 14,497,073 of record NC_049906.1, on the reverse strand, counting down.
GTTGAGTAGGAAGAGATTCGAGGCAGGCCCTCCACATAAAAACTTTGTCCCCTGGAGTGATTTAAGTTGTCATATCTTCTGCCAGATCCTCTTGTATTTGTTGCTGCACGAAGCTTGTCCATCTGTTGCCAAACTCTTTTCCAGGTGATATGCACTCTTGACAGAGAAGCATCTTGATTTGGAGCACTTCCAGATTAACTTGTCTCTACCATTCAGAGAGCTGATAGGAGTCCTTAGGATGGTTTCAGCTTCCTCTTCTACAAAAATTTCTTTAATCAGATCCCTCCTCCACTGCTTTGATGTAGGCTCAATCAGCTCTACTATTGTTGCCTTTCTATCTAATACCTTAACTGGACTAAAAACTTTTATAGGGTTAGATTGATTCAACCATTTGTTTGTCCATATCTTGATATCCCTTCCAGTCCCAACTCTCCAATAGGACCCTTCTACAGTAAGTGGTCTAGCTGCAAGAAAACTCCTCCAAATATATGATGGCCTAGAACCCAGTTTAGCAGCTAGAAATTCTGTAGCACTAAAATACTTGGCCTTCAAAACCTTAGCTGCTAGTGAGTCTGATTGTTGAATAATCCTCCAACATTGTTTTGCAAGCATGACTTTGTTAAAACATTCAATGTCCCTAAACCCCATTCCCCTTCCAGATTTGGCTTTACCCATCGTATTCCATGAATCCCAGTGGATTTTGTGTTCTTTTGTTGTTGCCCCCACCAAAAGTTTGTATGACACTATTGATTGCTTTCAACAAGGAATTTGGCAGTTTATAAACACTCATAGTGTAAGTTGCAGGAAAATCACATGTCTTTATGTACATGTGATTTTTCTTTTATGTGTACACTACATTTCACATAAGAATAGAATCATCTTTATTTTAAGTGTTAAATAAGGTTAAATCGAATTACCTCAAAGAATGAAATTCTCACAAGGTCGAATCTCTATTCGTCTTATAGCCCACGTCACTTTGTTATTTGCACTTCTACGTCGCTTAGGAGACTACTAGAGTCTCCTAGAAAATTTCACGCTTCAAGATCAAGAGATTTAGATGGTTTCTCTAAGAAAATGAAGAGAGAGAGATGAGAGTTTTTATCTTTTTACTAGACTTTTTCATTCACCACATTTAATGTACGTAGACTCTTATTTAAAGAGTTTTCACACTTGGAAGTTAATTAACTTCCCTAAAATTGTGGTAGTGGTAGGGAGTTAATAAGTAACTTCCCCACCCATGTGGACAAACTTGGTCATGGTATTTACCCACTACCAACATCTCTCACTTGTCCACTATGGGTGTTATATCCATTAACAATCTTATCATGATCTCTCAATCAATTATCTCTCATATAGAAAATGAAACGCACAATCTGACAAGAAGACAAAGGGTATGAGTACTATATTAAGTCATCATCATACTAATATAGTACATCACTCATTATATCTCGTCTATGCCCTAGATTATTTGATCTCACCAGGTCAAGTGTGCTTAATCCCTCATGAGTTTATAACTCAAAACAATTCTTGACCTCACATATATAATATGCTAATGATTATATTGAGTCAAAACGACACAATCGCTCGGGCTATGAGACATAAAATAATAAGTAAAAATCCAAACAATCTTCCCTAGACACTCATGTCAATTCAATTAGACTTGATTACTTTCCTAGACATGCTCCGCGAGACCGTATTATTCGTGGCCCTGAGAAAACATGCTAAAGTAGCAACATCAAGTTTTCATTTCATGACATAGTTCCAAGTTCAAGAGCATATAGATAGATCATTTATTTATCCATTAGGGGTCACTTAGTGATGGAGCAGAGACCCATCCGATCACTCATGGTCATCTACAGCACATACAGTATGAAATGTATGTTACGACGAAAATTCTACTTAATTGGGTTTGTCACATTCAAAATGCCGTAGGAATCTTAGTCTAGTTGCCACAAAGGCGCTCTAACTTAAGTTTCATAGCACAATCATTCATCCAACGCCTACCTAAGACCTCACATTCTGCTTTAATCAAGCTCATGAAGTTGTGTAAATACTTCATATACGACTTTTATAAGTCCCATCTTAGCCAAGTTAAGGTGGCATTCTTTAAATTTATCTTAAATGCTTTAAAGCATTAAGATATTTACTAGCTCGCTTTCCAAGCACCAAAGTAATCAACTTGTCTCATCTTGCTCGCTACTCAAGTGCCAAGGTGATCATCTATGTGAGTGGAGTGATCTTTGTCTTGTGACTTCTTTATAATGTGTGCTTTTCACTTAGTATCAATTAATTAATAATATGAGATAAACATAATAATCTTACTGCAATAGATACTAACAATGTTAAATATACAATAAAATTTAAGGTATTATCAATACAACATATATCAAATCCGATGAAGTTCCAAAATCCTAACATGAGTTTGGAAAACATTTCTACTAGTAGCCTTAGTAAGAGGATCAACTACCATCTTGCTAGTAGAGATATGTTGTAGGATCAACTTACCTCGCGCAACAACATCTCGAATATAGTGAAAATGATTGTTTATATGTTTGGTTCTGCCATGGTATTTGGGATCTTTAGCATATGCTAAATCTGTCATATTATCACTGTATATCTTAACGACTTCATCTGCAAGAGCCATAACCTCTAGGCGTTGAAAAAATCTCATCAAATAAATAGTCTCTTGTACAATAGGTGAACAAGCAACATACTCTGAGTCCATTGCGAACAAAGCAATACATGATTTTTTCTTGCTACACCAAGAAATAGCTCTCCCACTAAGGATAAAAGCGTAACCCATCGTAGATTTTCTCTCATCTCTGTCACTAGCCCAATCAACATCGCTATAATCCTTCATTCTCATGTCTCCACCCTGTTAGCAAAGAATGAGGTCTGCTGTCCCACGAAGGTATAGAAAAACCCTCTTAACTACTTGCCAATAAACAAGTCCTAGGTTACTCTGATAACGACTGACCAATTCGATTGAAAAGCAAATGTTAGGTCGTGTACACAACATAGCATACATAACATTTTCAATTGCATTTGCATAAGGAACTCTGGTCATTTCTTTCTTTTCCTCATTATTCGTAGGGCCATGTTCTAGACTCAAAGTATAGCCCTTCTCAATTGGAGTGTCTATGGGTTTGTAGTTGTGTATAAGAAATTGTTCTAGAATTTTCTTAATGTAAGTCTCTTGAGACAAACCAAGAAGCTTCTTGGATCGATCCCTTGAAATCTTAACTCCCAACACATAATTTGCTTCACCCATGTCCTTCATCTCAAAAGTAGAGGACAACCACTCTTTTGGAGCGACAATTATCTCCATATCATTTCCAGCTAATAAGATATCATCCACGTACAAAGATAAAATTAAAAAAATTCTTCCATGTACGTTTGACATACACACAATGATCTTCTTCTAGCATTTCAAAGCCAATTGAAGTAATAGCCTCATGAAATCTAAAGTACCATTGTCTAGATGATTGTTTAAGGACAGAATTGGAACGTTTAAACTGTCATACTTTGTGCTCTTGTCCCTCAATCTCAAAACCAACAGGTTGATCCATATAGATCTACTCGTTTAGTTCTCTTTTGAGAATTGCAGTTTTCACATCCATTTGGAAAAGTTTCGAACTAGATGTGCAACTATAGCTAGAATAAGGCGAATGGCAGCAAATCTCACCACAGGGTAGAATGTTTCTTCATAATCTATACCCACTCTTTGGGTATAGCCATTTGCCACGAGTCGGGCCTTATATTTGTCAATTGATCTATATGTTTGGCGCTTGATTTTTGAAACTCATTTGTTTCCAATAGATTTGCGCCCAAGTGGAAGATCAACTAACTCTCATACTTGGTTCTTTGCCATAGAACTCATCTCATCTCTCATAGTAGCAGCCATTTATTTGAAGCATGTGAACTTAGTGCTTCTTCATAAGAAGAAGTTTAATCAAAGTCGTACGGAGCACACATGAAAGATTACCCTTCAATCTCAAAATGAAGACGAGAAATGGTTTCACATTCGCTTGTACGTACCTGAGACTCTTGTGAGTTATTTTCTAGTGGTATGCTCCCATTAGGAGGTAAGTTACTCCCACTATCTTTGTGATTCTAGAATGTGATAATTCACCACTCTCGCCAAAAGATGGTGTAACTCCTTCAAGTTCTTGCAACTCAAAAAGTGCAAAATCATTATTTGCTTCACCAATATTCCGAAAATCACTCTCGATAAATGTGACATCACGTGACTCTATTTCTGTCGTCCCTCAGCTAGGATGTTCACCAAACATTAAATAGCCCTTTGAGCTCTATGAATATCTTATGAAGATATGCTTATTTGCTCTAGGGCAAAGTTTTCCAAATTTATGAGAAATTGTGTGAACATAACCTGCAGAACTCCAAGGACGCAAATGTTTCAAATTTGGTTTTGCTTTATTCCATAATTCATATGGGGTTGAAGGAACGGACTTAGAAGGCACAAGGTTCAAAATGTTAGGCAACAACTAGAAGAGCATCCCCTAAAAGATATTGGCATGTTAGCTAGCTCCATTATTGATTGAATCTTTTTCAATAAGGTACGATTTCTCATTTCCGCAACACCATTTTGTTTGGATGTGCCAGGAATGGTCAATTGTTTGCATATTCCTTTTTGCTTGCATAGTCCCTGAAACACTTTAGACAAGTACTCTCAACCACGATCAGTTCATAGAATTTTTAAATTTCTTTCTTTCTGATTCACAACCATAGCTACAAAGCGCTTGAAGCAGTCTAATGCTTGAAAGCGATGAGAGATCAAATAGACATGACTAAAACGTGAGCAGTCGTATATAAAGATGAGAAAATAAGAGGCGCCATGGCGTGCCTTCACATTCATAGGTCCACAAATATCAAAATGGACTAACTTTAAAGGATAACATACCCTAAGAGCCTTTTCAAAAGGAAAGCCTTACCAGCTAAACAAGGCCTAGACACAGGTAGGCTGACATTAGTGAGTGACCCCAATTGACCTTCTCTAGCTAGTCTAGCCATTCTATCTTTTCCTATGTGGCCTAGTCTAGCATGCCATTTCAATGAATTAGAAACAACATCATCATCATTTGAAGCCATGAAGGAAAATGATGAATTATCTAAATCCAACATAAAGAAACCATTCGAAAGAAAACCATGTCCATACAAAACCCTATCCAAATAAAAGTTCAGCTGGGGGCCATCAAAGTGAAAAGTAAAACCAAGTTTCAATATAGAAATAACTAAAAATAGATTACATTGAAGACTAGGTACATATAGCACATCGTGAAGAAGTAACAACCGCCCTAGATGCATCTTGAGTTGGTAGGTGCCAACTCCAAGCACTTCTTCATGAGTTCTGTTACCCAATATAATGTGTTGTTTGCCAGTTGGTATTTTTCTATAATCCATGAACCCAACTCGATCTCGAATTACATGTTGGTTGCTCCTGTGTCTACAATTCATTCAAGGATTGAGTGAGTAACAAAAATATGTGAACAAACATAAGTAATGAGAGAGTTGTGTTTAGTGGATACCTTCTTTGCCTCACTGCTTGTGGCACCCTCAACCCCCCATGTGTTATTTTTGTGGAGTTCATGACACCGGGATGATGATCACATGGATCATGCACCCCAATGATCAGTGCTCAGAGTGTGTACAACATGCAATAAGTGTACAAAAGTAATATTCGCAGCATAGAAATGAAAAGGTATTTCTTTATTAAGTAACATAATTGTTCAAAAATAGCAAAATAACTTTACAAGAATTATACAGTCATCCGACAGATAAATTTAAAGACAGGAAATAACGTAAGGGAAACAAATCTCATAATGCTGAACAATATCTCAGCAACTCAAACCTCCGGCGAAGCTGATCATTCGGGTTCATACTCGGGCTCTACGTCAGACTCTACAGCACCATAAGACGGAATCGTAGGGTAAAACACCACAATGAGATTATGACATCTCAGCAAGTAATTAACTAAAACAACATCCAAGAGATTTAAAGCACATTAATGATCACGCATCCCCATACGGACAAATATGCATAAAAACAAAACCTCTTTTCCTTTTTTTCCAAAAATACACTTTTAATCACTCACGCCAAAAATCCCATTTAACCTAGTCATAACCTTTATTATGAATTTATGCATGCACCACGGTCTCCCCTATGGACCGTCCGCACACCTGGCTCTCATCTTCACACCACGGGTAACGTTCGTGCATGAGACTTCATAACGAGCGATGCCCAGTTCTGCGCCCAGCGCGTACATGGCCAAGCATCCTCTAACCTCGCCAGCCAAAAGGTCACGGAATCGGTTCCCGTCGTCGCCCTGCTACAACTCAGGGGACGTCACATAAGTCTGTTATGCCCCTGAGTGACCAGAGGAGCTCCATCAAGATAATGTCTCATCTCAACTTGGGGTCGTGATACACACGCACCAACACAATTATAACAACAGTCTCATTTCCAAACAAACAACGCGACATCATAGCACAATTTATTAAAGACGATAAATGTGCAAAGTGGCACGAGAAGAAACCGAAGGAAGAAGAAGGAAATAGGAGAAACCAGAAGAAATGGAAGAAAAGAAGAAGAATGAGGAAGAAGAAGCTGTGCGGCGCCAAGAGGAATGCAATGGAACCCTAGGGTTCTATCCAAAACGGCGTCGTCCACTAAGGGGAGGGGCTGGGTTAAGAGACTAAATGGGCTGGGCTTTGGGCTAGGCTAAACACACGGGTTGGGTCCAACTAAAACGCACGGGCTAGGCTTTAAGCCTTTAACACAACACACACACAGGCTGGTCTTCTTGCACACCGGGTTGGGCTTAATTAAAACACACACAACCCAACAACAAATTAAAAAGTCCAATTGAAAATACACCAAATTAGACATAAATAAAATAAATACACAAATAAAACAAAACAAAAACAATTAAATAAAAACTAGGGATTTAAAACACTTGAAAATTTAGGGATCTCACAGTGCTTACAAGCAAAATGTCTCACTTTTCACAGTTATTGTAACAGCCTGCTAGAAATTCACTAGTGGAGTTTCTATTGACTTTAGGAACCTTGTGAAAACTCTAAAAATTTTTACAAATCGACCAATTGCATAAGTTTTAGTCTATCAGCATAGTCAGTGTTATTACTCACTATGGTGCTAGAAATACTAGTTTAATTATTTGAGGTAGTTAGAAGTATCAGAATGTCTTTTGGTCTACGCCATTAGACTCAATTGATTATTTAGGATTTTATGGTGCAATAGCCCATTTTCATAATTTCGGATGAAACGCTTGTTTGAAATTATGAAATTATTTTTAAGGACACTTCGGGGTTAAATTTAGGTAAACGATTTTCACTATAAGTTAATATGAATATTTAAAATTTTTCAATACTAAGTTTATTATGCATTTTTTAGAGTGAATAGTAATCTCGATAAGCGCACCCAATGAAGTGTTTTCAAAATCACAATGTAGAATATCCAAATTAGGTTAGAGAAGTTTTATTTGGACACTTTGTAAGATTTTAGGCACACATAGTAAATAGTATTAGACATTTGGCACCATGAGGAACCATAAGATGGATTTATGAAGGAAGTCAAGGTGTGAGATCATGCCACCTAAGCAAAGTTTTGTTTCATCTTATCCACCAATTTGTGCTAGACCAAAAAGGGTTTCAATCCTAGCGAAACCCTAAATGGTTGGGGTCCAATTGAAACCCCAAAAAACTTGGTTGAAACCAAAACCCTAAACGGTTTCCCCAAACCCTAAAGTTGGCCTCCAAACCCTTTTTAATCCGATTTCTAGAATTTTGTTTAATCACTTGATTAAATCACTTCCACATACTATTAATTAATCAAATCCTTATTATGACATCATTTCCAACCTTTTAAACCTTGAAAATTTGATTGGGCCAAGAGAAATTAGATTTAGGCTTGATAGCATCATAAACCCTAACCAAACCCCCTTTAAATCCCAAACTGAAGCCACTTGGTTGGGGCACACCAAGGCCCACAAATTTGGCCACTTTGGCAAAACTTCTTGAAGAAGTATCCTCCCCCAAGTGGCAGACCATCCACTGCCATTGGCTACACCCAATAGTGCCTTGATGTGAAGAAGAAATCCACCCCATCAACCTCCATATCTCATAGCTGTTGTAGGCAGTCCTTGTCCCTCACTATTCTCCACTTTATATCCCATAGCCACCTCCGATCAAGGGTCATTCAACCCCATACCTTCCCCCTCCAGAAGTCTAAAATTGTGCAAGACACATTTCACTCCCTTTAATCGCTTCTTCACCCCGTTCTTAGAGAGAACCTCAAAAGAGCTCTCTCGAGCAGATTTCTGGGTCTTTTTACGTGGATATTTTTGACCATTTTTATATTTTTTCGCATGATCACTCCTTCATAACAGTTATTCTTCTTTGAGTTTAGTTTCTGTAGATATATTATTAGTCTTATTCCATGCTCATTTGGTCAGTAAAAGGTGTTTTTAACCATGGAAAGGTCATTCTGGACGTGAAACTGAAGAGTATGTTATGTTTTGGAATTTTTAACCAAGCTAATTGACATATCTTGGTCCAAAATTTATATGGAGTTCTGTTAACATATATATATGCTTATTGGTTGAGTATTTGTTGCATGATTAAAAGTTTTGGTGAAAGACTTTCTTAGATCTAGAAACTTAGAAACTGGAAAAGGAAAAACAGTTTCTGTTTTGAGAAAGTTTAAATTTTTTATGGTTTAATGTTATTCAAATGGCTTTGATATTTTTATTGGAGGATCCTAAGCCTCTTATATACATTTTAGAATGTTGTTTTGAAGATATTTGATGTTAGTTTCGAAGATATGGAATTTTATGCAAGGAGATGTTTTTTAGGCCAAAGTGATGATGTTCTTGGCTAAATTTTTGTTTTGGTTGATATTTAACCATGTGATCTTGAGTTTGAAGCTTGGACCTGTTTTAGAACACCTTTTTAAACCATGTGATGTTTTGGTTTGAAGATCACATCTTTATAAGTCATGGATCAAGAGGTTGTTTGAAACAAGTTAGAAACAAAATTCTGTTTTGAACTTAGAAGAAAAACCAAAAAGTTCAAATATGGTTTTAGTGATTTTGATTACTTTTGTTCATGATTCAAAACATGATTATTCTTAGAAATATGTTATGAGTATCTTAGAATAAAAATTTTGGTTCAATCATGAGTTTTGAAATTTGAAAAAATTGCAACCAAAATCAAGAGAAATGGCCTATGAATGTTTCGGCCATAGTGATTTTTTCATAATTGTGAATGGTTTTAAATTTTTCTGAGTTGATATTTGAATCTATGAAAAAATTTAGGAATGTAAATTTTGGAAAATTTTGGAGTTAGGATGTGAAATCCTTAAGTTATGGGTAAAATGGTCATTTTCCCATATGTAGAGGGTAAAATGGTAATTTTACTTTAGATTTTCTCTTTTCACATTTCTAATTATTAGTAAATTAATTTCTAACTTTTAGAATACCCTCTTACAGTTCCTCGTGTTTCGTGCTTTATTCTTGTAGAACGCAACTATCGAGGTAAGTTAACGCCTAACTTACTATCAGCTTATTATGTATATGTGACGCCCCCAAATTTCGCTTGGGATCAGACGGACATTTGAAGCATCGAGACATGCAACACAAGGTTACCTACCCCCGTTCATGACATATAAGATGCAATATTCCAAACATGCATATAGCATTATGCAATATTCGCAGCGGATAATTTTTTTTTCTTCAGAAATACTATGCACCAAACTGAAATATCCCAAATACGTAAAACATACTTCAAACATAATGACATACTAAACAACTAAGATTACTACACTAGTCCAAAATAGTTGTGATCAAAGGAGTGTTGGAGATTGAACACAACAAATACAAGTAGTAATGAGGTAACTACTATACTACCATCTACGTCATACCATTGTTTAGTCGATCATTTCCAGTTGGTCGATTCTCGATTCTCCTTCAGATCCTGTAACAAAATCTATCATTCGAGGGGAATGGTAGTTGGGACTACCACAGTGAGATTTGATTACAAATCTCAGCAAGTTAACAAGAAACTTCCACACAGGTTAATGATGCATGCATGGCAGTAAAAGCATGAATGCATAATTAAATCATAAGTAATCATAGCATAACTTGACATACAACCTAACATAACTGACATAACTTAAACTGAAATTGAAGTTTAGCGTAAACGTGACTTGAAACATAACATGAACGTGAACATGCATAATTTGAACATGAACTTGAAACATAACATGAACCTGAGCATGACATAACATAAATGTGAACTTGGAACATAACGTAAACGTGAACATAACATAATATGAATTTGAAACATATTCTTGTCTCATGGGATTACCATGATTGCGTGAACGTAAACTTGAACATAACATAACGTGAAACATGACTTGAACGTGAAATGCATGAACTTGGAATCTTATTCAATAGACTTAATCATTAACGTGACCATATGGGTGCTACACAAGTCCCCTTGAGCTGTGTGTCCCTGCCGATTACCACATCACATCACAGGTTTCTATACCAACTGTGAGTGCGTTAATACGTACTCCATAGTTGTTGTGACCCCACGTAATCTACGTGTCACAATTGCTGTGTCTCATGTAGTGTATGCTCTATAGTTGTTGTGGCCCCATGACTTATTTGTTTGTGACACACTTGCTGTGGACACACGTAACATAATGTGTGGCACCATCGACATTAGTGTCTGGCGCGCTCTGGTGACCAGCTAATTAGGCTCCATTCACAACTTGTTGACTGTACTTCGTCAACCCAGGGAATTTCAAACCTATTTAGACACTCCAACGTGAACAAATGAGTTCCACGAGGATATTACCCCATCCTAGCGCTTAGGGTCGTGAATGACATGATTAACTTAACTAGCATACATGACATTTCGTAACGTGACGTAACATGAACGTGACATAAAAAATAGAAGTCCTGACGTAGCATAACGTGACATGAACTAAGACGACAGACATGACATACTTCGAGACATAAATGTAATAGAGAACATTTCATAACATGGCATACATGTAACATGCAACATTTCGTAACATAGCATACCACATAACAGACAACATTTTTTAACATGGTGTAACATGTGACAGTGAATATTACATAACATAAAATACATGTAACAGATGTCATACTTAACTTAACATGACATGCTTGCAATGTATAGCAATACATGACAAAATATCTTGTGTAACAGATGAATAATTCATGACAGAATAAATTCTGTGTAACAGATAAATATGTAATGACTTGACATGGCACATACGATAACATGCATACATACACTTTAGTTCTCTTACTTATCACTCATACACATTAAACTAATAGTAAGTTAAAACCTAACTTACCTCGATTTTCGCGCTTCAAGACAAACTCAAGTGCGATCACAAGAAACTGAAAATAGTGATTTCTAAAAATTAGAACTTAATCACTAATAATTAGGAATATGGAAAAATATCAATTTAGAGTAAAGTTACCATTTTACCCTCTACATGTGGGAAAATGACCATTTTACCCATAACTTAAGGATTTTGCATCTTAACTCCAAAAATTCTCAAAATTTACATACCTTATGTAAATTTTGTCCTAAGCTCAAATATCAATTCAGAAAAATTTAAAACTAAATACAACCATCAAAACTCTATATGGCCGAAACTTACAAGGCTAATTCTTTTACTTTTTGTTGTAATTCTTTCAAATCTCAAAACTCATGATTAAACAAAATTTTTCTTCTACTATACTCATAACATATTCCTAAGAATAATCATGTTTTGAATCATGAACAAAAGTCATCAAAATCACTAAAACCATACTTGAACTTTTTGGTTTCTCTTCTAAGTTCAAAACAGATTTTTGTTTCTAACTTATTTTGATCAACCTCTTGATCCATGACTTATAAAGAAGTGATATTCAAACCAAAACATCACATGGTTAAAAAATGTGTCCTAAAACAGATCCAAGCTTCAAACTCAAGATCACATGGGTAAACATCAACCAAAACATAAATTTAGCCAAGAACATCATCACTTTGGCCTAACTGAATATCTCCTTGCATAAAATTTCATATCTTCGAAACTAACATCAAATATCTTCAAAATAATATTCTAACATGTATATAAGATGCTTAGGATCTTCCAATAAAAATATCAAAGCCATTGGAATAAGATTAAACCATAAAAGATTTAAACTTTCTCAAAACAGAAACTGTTTTTCCTCTTCCAGTTTCTAAGTTTCTAGACCTAAGAAAATATTTCACCAAAACTTTTAATCATGCAACAAATCCTCAACCAATAATCATATACACATGTTAACAGTACTCCATAAAAATTTCGGACCAAGATCTATTCATTAGCTTGGTCAAAAACTCCAACATATAACACACTCTCCAGTTTATCGCCCAGAATGACCGTTTTGGGGTCTAAATAACTTTTGACCAATCAAATGATCTCCAAATGGAACGAATAAGAATCCACGTAAACTAGACTAAAAAAAAAAAGAACTTTCATGAAGGAAATGTTGTGAGAAAACGCTTAAACAAGCTTTGAAATAGGCGTTCAAAAGAGGTACAAAAAACTGTCCGAGAGTGTCTTTTGTGTTCTATGAAGGAAAAGTGTAAAGGATAGTTGCTTTTCGTGGGAAGTAGACTGGAGAGCCTCTTACACAAGCTATGGAAAGTGATAGGACTGAAGGAAAGGTTGAGTGTTGGTCTTTTCTTCTCATAAAAATCAGTCCAAGATCTTTTCATAAGGTGGAGTGTAGGAGTGAAAGAGTGAGGTGGCCCTTTAGTTTTGTATTTGAAGAACCTTCTAGGCCCTTCTTGTAAAGATTTGGCCAGCCAAGTGGGGGTACAAAACTTAGCCATGAACCAATGCTAATGTGGTCAATTTCGTGGGCCTAAACCGAAAGGGCCTAAATTTTGGGGTTTAAAGAGGGTTTGGGTTGCTATCAAGCCCAAATCCAATATCATTTTACCCAATCAAATTTTCAAGGTTAGCAAGGTTGGATAATGATATTCTAACACAAATTTGAAGGATTAATAGCATGTGGAAGTGATTTAATCAAGTGATTAAACACAATGCTAGAAATCGGATTAGAAAGGGTTTAGAGGCCAACTTTAGGGTTTTGGAGAAACTGTTTAGGGTTCCGATTTCAACAATGTTTTTGGGCTTTCAATTGGATTCCCACCATTTAGGGTTTTACTAGGATTGAAGCCCTCTTTGATCGGGCACAATTTGGTTGAGCAGATGAAACAAAGTTTTGCTTAAGTGACATGATTTCACAGCTTGGTTCCTTAAAATCCATCAAACGTTCCTCATGGTGCCAAGTGTCTAATATTATTCACTAAGTGTGGCTAAGATCTTGCCAAGCGTCCAAATAAAATTTCTCTAATCTAATTTGGACATTCCACACTGATTTTGAAACACTGCAATTGGTGCGCTTACCGAGATTACTATTCACTCTGAAAAAGTGAATCATAAACTTAACACTAAAAATTCTTAAATATTCATATTAACTTACAGTGAAAATCTTTTACCGAAATTCAACCTCGAACTGCCCCTAAAAAATAATTTCACAATTTTCAACAGACGTTTCGTCCGAAATTATGAAAATAGGCGATTGCGCCATAAAATCCTAAATAATCCACTGAGTCTAATGGCGTAGACCATAATGCATTCTGACACTTCTAACCATCTCAAATAAATAAAACTCATATTTCTAGTACCATAGTGAGTGATAACACTAACTATGTTGACAGACTAAAACCTATGCAATTGGTCGATTCGTAAAAACTTATTAGGCTTTTACGAGATTCCTAAAGTCAATAGAAATTTCATCAATGAATTTCTAGCAGGCTGTTACAGTATATGTGATGGGTAAAGGAACTACAGTTTATGTTCATATGTTGTTATATATGCCATGCCATGTCATCACAATACGTATGTCATCTGTTACATGTATGTCATGTCACGCAATATTCACTGTTACATGTTATGCCATGTTACGAAATATTGCCTATTACATGCATGCCATATTACAAAATGTTGTCTGTTACATGTTATGTCATGTTATGAAATATTGCCTGTTACATGTATGCCATGTTACGAAATGTTATCTGTTCCATTTATGTCCCAAGGTATGTAATGACTGTCTTCTTACGTTGACGTCACGTTACGAAATCTCATGTATGCCAATTAAGTTATTCATGTCAATCATGACCCTAAGCGCTAGAATGAGGTAATATCCTAGTGGAACTCCTTTATTCACACTGGAGCGTCTAAATAGGTGTGAAATTCCCTAGGTTGACGAAATACAGTCAATAGGTTGCGAATGGGGCCTAACTAGCTAGTTACCAGAGCACGCCAGACACTAAAGCTGATGGAGTCACACTTTATTTTATGTGTGTCCACAGCAAGTGTGGCACAAACAATTCATGAGGCCATAACAACTGTGGAGCATACACTACGTGAGACATAACAATTGTGACACATAGAATACGTGGGGCCACAGCAACTATAGAGTATGTATTAACGCATTCACAGCTGGTATAAACACATGTGTTGTGATGCGTTAATCGGCAAGGACACATGGCTCAAGAGGACCCGTGTAGCACCCGAATGGTCACTTTTATTAATTAAATTTACTGAATAAGATTCCAAGTTCATGTATTTCATATTCAAGTCATGCTTCACCCTATGTTATGTTCAAGTTTACGTTCATGTCAAGTTTCAAGTTCATGTCAATTATGGTAACCCCATAAGATAAGAATATGCAATCGTGGTAACCCCATGAGATAAGATTACACAATCATGGTAAGCCCACGAGATAAAGTTACGCAATCATGGTAACCCCATAAGATAAGACTACTCTATCATGGTGATCCAATGAGACAAGAATATATTTCAAGTTCATGTTGATGTCATGTTACGTTTAGGTTCACGTTCATGTTATGTATGTTCACATTCATGCTTTGTTTCAAGCCATATTATATTTCGAGTTCACGTTCATGTTTTGTCATGTTCATGTTCATGTTATGTTTCAAGTTCACGTTTATGTTATGTTATGTTCAAGTTCATGTTCAAATTATGTATGTTCATGTTCATGCTATGTTTCAAGTCTATGTTATATTTCAAATTCACGTTCATGCTATGTTGCTAGTCCATATTATGTTTTAAGTTCATGTACATGTCATGTCACGCCAAGCTAAGTTTCAGTTTCAGTTCAAGTTACATCATTTATGTCATGCTATATGTCAAGTTATGCTATGCTTACTTATGACTTTGATTATGCATTCATGTTTTTACTGCTATGCATGCATCATTAACCTGTGTGGAAGTTTTATGTTAACTTGCTGAGATTCGTAATCAGATCTCAGTGGTAGTCCCAACTACCTTTCCCCCCCGAATGGTAGACGATGTGTCAGGGTCAAAGCAAGGAGTAGACACTGGCAGATTGGAGGAGGTAGACTAGACGCCGTAGACGAAACATGGAGTGTGCAGCCTTCTTTGTATTTTGGCAATGTATTTTGCCAATAGTGTATTTTGACAATGTAATTATAGAGCCAGGTCTCTGTTGTTTTGAGATTACATTCTTTTGACATACTGTAATCGTGGATGTTTATTTTGTTAAGTATGCATGGATTATGTTTTAACTATTTGAGATATTATAAGTTTGGTACATAGTATTGCTAAAAAAAAAATTATCTGCTGCGAATATTGCATAATGCTAGATGCATGTTAGGAACAATGCATCTTATATGTCATAAACGGGGGCAGGTAACCTTGTGTTGCATGTCCCGACGCTTTGGATATCCGTCCGATCCCAAGCGGAATCTGTTGGAGTCACAGTTATAGCACTTCAATTTGGATTTATCATTTCCAACACGCTTGCCTTTGTGGCGTTTAGCTAATTTTCCATTCCTTGTCCCAAGATTAGTTGCCGCTCCAGCAGATCTCCTATGTTGCTTACACTTAAGCCAGAATGCCTTGTGCTTCCCAGCTTAGGTAACAAGAAGAGTATTGAGCTACGCATTTATGCGCTCCGCCTCTAGCTTCAAATGGCAAGATATATCAGCAAAAATTTTAATATTCTTATTGTGTGTCAAAACAAGTGTCATTTGCCCCTATGTTCACTCGAGCAAAGATTGTATCATAGCGGTAACTTATTGTTCATCAGTGAGATTATTGCCAACAACCTTTAGATCACGAATCGAGGTAAACATCGACCTCAAAGGCTCAGTCATAGTATGTTTAGGGTCCACAATATACTGCTCAAACCTCAAAGTAAGAGCATGAAGCCTAGTAGCTGATGTCCCCCCATAGGTAATTTTCAGCATATTGCACATATCTTAGGCAGTTCTCAAATTCTCTAATAAGATCATTGTGCATACTGCTAAGCATGGTAAAGCGCACGCAGTGATCTTTCTTTACCCAAGCATGATAGGCTTCCATATCACTACGATGTTGGGAAGTATTCCCTTCTTCAGGTTGTATCATAAGGTGTGACAGATTTTCAAGGATCTCTTGTTCATTAAGCAGATATTAGATTTTTCTACGCCACATGTCATAATTGGTTCCATCTAGTTTCTCTCCTTTAGTAAGGTCAGCAACTACGTTCATAGTGGCCATTATCACTACATTCATTGTGCGAGATTGACATTAGTACATATTTAATTTTATTCTAAAATCTAACTAGATCATGGAATTCCTTCCTATATAGTGAGGTCAAAAATTTCGTAACAAAACTAGTAATCATCTCGCACTATATAAGTCAAAATACCATATCTAATTAATTTTGAAAAAAAAATTATGTAGGAGTTCAAAAAAAAAAAAAACTCAAAACTTATGCACATATAATCCATTCATCAAATATAAAAAATCAACAATTATTGCGCTAAACTCATAGCGTAGGTCCCACCCAAAGCTTCATTGGTAATTTAGTGTGTCATGTTAAGGTGACCTTAAAGTATATCAATAGATGTAAAACACATCCCTTTACATGGCCTCAATAAAAAAATTACATTCACAATATTACATTTCCAAAACAAATCCTATTACAAATCTTCTAGGAAAATAAGAAATAAATAGGGATGCCATGACATCGATATATTTATAAGTTACAAACTTACACCTTATCCATTCACATAAAAATACATACATACATTATACATGAACCCAACAAATTATCAATGTTAACTCTTTCCATTTTTATAAAAAATATCAATGAACTCAAACATTCAATCATAGTAGTATGTTTGATGGTTCAACTTTATATGCTGAAAAGGGTTACAAAGGGCTTTGAGTGTGGACACAAATTTTCAGCGTATGGGAATATCTCTATGCTCTGCGTGTGTCTGCTGTGAGCAGCCTAAGATTGAAACAATAGATCATTTGCTGGGAGAAGGGTACTTTGCTTAGAAATTGTGGAGGAAGGCTTCGGAGATGCTTGAGGTTGAGTATGATTAGTAGCAAAATTGGAGGGATAGGTTGTGGAGCTGGGTTTCTAAAGAAAAACGCTCATCCCAACTGGAACACATATGGGGGATCACGCATGTTTTCATTATATGGTCACTGTGGATGCGTCGATGTAAATTGCGAATGGAGGATAAAGACATGTCGCTTCAAGCTTGTTGGAAACATATTTCCTTTTGGTTCAAAAACATATCTACTAAAATGAAGAGGAAGAAAAGACTCAATTGTGGTCAAATTGATATTTTACAAAGGTGCCAGATACCAGTAGTTGAAGTACATAGTCGGAGGCTTGGGTCAATTTTGTAAATTCTTTTCTAGCATTGTTAGTTTCTTTTGAGAAGCAATAAGTTTATATGGTATTCCTTCGCCATAAGTGAAATTTTTTATGAATAAAATTGGGGAGTGGTCACTATTGTACATGTGGCCCTAACTCCTTTTTTAAAAAAAAAAATGTTTGATGGTTCAATATATAGAGAATCTACATTCTCAACTAATGACAAGGGTTTGATAGGTCATCAAATCTAGGGACATATTCAATATGGACATGCATTTAATAATGATTCAATAGATGCATCCACAACTAATCCATATAAATATCACATATTACTGAAAATTGGATTTGAGGAAGTATGACAAAGGTCCCAATATTTAAAAAAAAAAAAACTTTTTCCAGCTCTTTGTTTCAACAAAAAAAAAATATATATAAATCAATTTTAGACACCAACACATGATTACACGTGCCGCACATGTAAAAAAATAGCAATGAAAGCCTCCGCATGCGCCCCCACTCACCGCCTAAGCATGTGGGCTTCATTTTTGCTCTAGAGGCTGTCTTGCTTTTGCTTCACTTGCCGCGACGAAGAGTGTACAACACCTTCTCCGTTTGCGGTATTTTCAGATTCCTAAATTCAAAGTTCAGTCATCTTAATATGTATGTGTGTCAGTAAAGTGAGTAATAATAGAGCCAAGTAGAAGGGTGGACTACACTCGCTTTCATCGAGAGTAGGACTGGGTCAAAAACACTGTTCATCATCTTCTTCATCAACTCAAAATTCTGGTTTTTTTTCGATTTCGACCACCTAGTTACAATTGTTCATAACTTACTCATACTAAGTCCAAATTAAGCATATTATATGTCTAATTAAAGCTTATGAACCCATCTTTCTAACCATGTAAAATTTATATCCAAAAAAATAAGGTTTACTTTGTTAAAAAATAACTCAAATTCACGGTCTAAACATGAACTCTAAAATTAGGGATTCGGATTTCTTCTTCTATATGCAACGAAACTTCACCAAAATTAATAAAACATGTTTATGACATTATAAGGAATGTTTTCGTGTAGATAATTCAATCTTAAACATGTCATACCGTAACCTCTAATGAAAAATCTGAAACACAAACAATCATGGCATATCATTAATTACATGCTTTTAAACTCTTTCCAAAGCAACAAACAACATGTAATCTTATTCATGGCATATCATCAATTGATTTTGATATCAATAATCATGAAATTGATCGGTTCGGTTACTTTGGTCGAGCAATCTGTTAAAAAACCAACTAATCAAATTTATTTCATTTTTCTATAGCATTAGCATAAGATTGACCATCTCTTCAGACAAATTTTGGCTAGTGTCACAATTTTAGCATTGAGTAGTGCTATCCGTACTTGTGAAAAATGCGGGGTCTTTTACTTACTCATGAAGTGGTGGCGCCTATCAAGGCCAAATCATTTTTTTTTTCTTTTTTGAAATCAAGGCCAAGTCATTTTAAAAGAAATGACAAATCCATCACATTACTAGTTACTCCCACGTTTCAAAACACATGCCTCTCTTGAGACCCTTGCCAATTTCCAAACCCCACCCAATTCTCTTCTCCCCTAGCCTTGATTCAAGCTAAAGCAATCGACAGGCACAAGCTTATATAGTTTCATAATGAAATTGGCCAACTTCCAACTCTGGAACGCTCCTATCAAGATCCATATCCAGTTGGTAACTATTGGAAGTGAGTACCCTATGACCCATGTTGTGTCAACATAGGTGAAAATTTGATTAATTAGCTCCTCACCGCTACCACTTAAATTCAGGAAAATTAATTAACCTCTCATGTGAAAACTCTTTCAATAAGAGTTTCACGTATATTAAATTAAGGAGTGTGGAAAAAGTATACGTAAAAAAGAAAAGCTTATCTCCTCTCTCTCTACAATTTCCTAGAAAAACCATATAGATCTCTTGATCTTGAAGTGTCAGACTTTTTAGGAGACTCTAGTAGCCTCCTAAACGACGTAGAGGTGCAATCACAACTAAAATAGCATGGGTTGTAGGACGAGCAAAGATCTAGTTCTTGAAAATTCCGCTCATTGAGATAATTCAAATTAACTTTATTTAACATTGGTATCAGAGCCTATGTGTCATGTTTTTGCCCATATGAATATTACATGTTGATTGATGTTTTGGAATAAGTTTAAAAGCATGTAATTGATGATATCCCATGATTATTTGCGTTACAGATTTTTCATTAGAGGCTACGATATGACATGTTTAAGGTTGAATTCTATACATGAAAATATTTCTTATAATGTCAGAAACATATCTCTTAAATTTGGTGAAATTTCATTGCATATAGAAGAAGAAATCTGAAACCCTAATTTTAAAGTTTATGTTTGGACCATGACTTTGAGCTAACTTTTAACCAATCAAATCTTGTTTTTTGGAAATCTTTTTTATGTGTTAGAAAGCTGGGTTCATAAGATTTAATTTGACATATCATACGCTTATTTCAGACTTAGTATGAATAAGTTATGATCAATTGAAAATAGGTGGTCGAAAAAAAAAAAAAACTAGAAATTTGGGTTGAGGAAGAAGACAATGAACAATATTTTTTTTACCAATCCTGTTTGCATAAAAATATAATCTGCAAGTGCGCAAAATCATAATAAGTAGTAAATTGTTTTAAAGAAAATGGTTATCGAACCCACAGGAAATAATTATGCTATTGAGTATTGAAATTGACTAAATTAATTACTATTTGGAAAGCCAAAATTTGAATAATTGTTTATCTAAATTAAACTGAAGAAAAGAACATTAAAATTAAGATTTTAAAAATAACAAGAGTAGATCTAGAGCGTTTGACTTCATCTAGCAAATCCTATACAATTTATTCTTTCTTGTTATAGAATCTCAATTATCCCAAGTTGATAATAAAAATTCCTTAACTATTCAATATTTTCTTTCAAATAATACTAAAAATATCTCCAACTGATAACTCCATATCTCTTTATGAATTTAACTAATTGGAGACTCATTAAGTTTTTTGAATTTTTCTTGAAAATCACACTAGTCGCGATAAAGCATCTATACTTTTGCTTAACTAATGATGTCTAATCCTAAAGCTTTAATCACAAATCAACTCTCGATCTCATTGCAATCCAAAAGATCAAACAATAGTTAACTAGAAAATTGTAAGCATTAAGAATAAAGAATAAACACTCAATAATGGAAATATTGAAAATAAATTAACTTGGAATATCAACATGTGTGTTCAATGCTAGGCTACATAAAAGCTCTAAAAAATAGAATTAGTTCATAATGAAATTAAAAATAAAAAGAATAAAACTAGTGTTCTTTGTTGAAGTTGGTTGATGAAACATTCGGCTCTTGCCTCTGCTCTCTCAGATCTGCCTTCTTGAAAAAATACTTGAAAAATAAAATCTAAAAACTCTCAATCTCTGATTCAAAACTCCAACTAAGGTTCACAAACAAAAGACTCCATATTCATCCCACAAGACGAGATTAAATAGATGTCAAAAATCAAATTCAGAAATAAAATAAATGCGGCTACAATCTAGCCTAAAAATATGGAAAATAGTCTCTAAAGATAGATATTTACATAGAAGGAAATTATCCCAAAAATATCGGAATTATCTAAAATGGAAAATTCAGTGATATGCGACTTGATTTACAGAATTCAGTCAGATTTGGTCACCAATAGATTGATTGCAGAACTTAGAAGTGTAGAGGTGAGTAGATGTTATGTGCGCTTAATATAACTGGCGTGGAGATCACAAATGCATGGGCGTGGAGGTCATAAAGACCACAAGACCCTCTCCTCGCCTACCGAGTGGAAAGAATCCCGACCGGGATGAAAGACTCATCTCGCATTTTCTAGTTGTTGCTCACAATGTAGTTTATGTTAGTCTTTTAAGTTGGTCGTTTAGACTAGTTGCCAAGTCTTCGTGCCTTTTGGTCGCGAGTCTTCTCTCCTATTAAGAGGTAAGTTTTCTCGCCTTTGGGGAAGAAAGATCTCTTTGTTGCCCACGGGACAAGGCTCTCCGCCCAAATCTCATTGGCTTTCTTCAGATCTCGCTGCCTCTCATCAGTCTTGATCTGTAGTCTCTTCTTTTGTATTAAAATGCTCTCATTTTGCACTAAATCATCTCATTTCATCAAATCCAAGAAAATAAATAAAAATATATAGAAATAAAATAAAATCAATAGTATTGAAGGGAAAATGGTATTTTTCATAAATAAAAGAGTGATAAAAATCACATAAAAATAAAATTTATCAAATACCCCCAAGTTTAAGATTTGCTCAGCCTCGAGTAAAGAAGAAAGAAAAAGACAATAAAAACAAGCATTGGTTTTATTCACAAAATTTATTGTCTCAAAGATTGTCTAAAGCCTATAATTCAAATGAATCATTCAAAATCAATCAAGTACAAAAGTTAATTCAAAACTCAATTCCACCGCATTATCCACCCCCACATTCATGCATACCCATCATTCTCACTTCATCATTAGCTCCGTGGATAGTGTTATGCAAACAAATAAATAAATAATGGATCTCTAAAAACTCCATTGGCTTGCTTTTCAAATCACTCTCCACTAATGTAGAACATAAACTATCACCAGTGATCAATAGGTCTTTATTAAGCTTGTAATATAAGTCTAGGGTGAGGGCTACAAATAAAAGGTAGGATTCAAACAAAGCAAGAGAACTTAAGTTTGAACATCAACAAAATAAATAGAGCATTCTTACTTCTAATACAAACATCTCTTTTCAATCTTTGTAAATCTCTCAGCATACCTCTATTTGTTATACTTTCAAGTATCTCCTTCTTTACCCCTCTATTAAGTAGGTTAGACATTTTTTGTGTGGAAATATTCCATACTATGTCAACTGCCTTGTTGGATGACTCTCGTTGGCCTTGTTAGTCACACAGTAGACGAGTTGGCTTTTCACACCACCAAACTTAAGATTTTGATAATATTGCTATAATTACTTTACTTGTAAACCTTCTACCTCTCTTGCCTTTCATGCTCTTGTGAGTCTGTGATTTTATGTAAACTTAGTTTTCTTGAAATGTAAGGATATCAGTGTTTAGGCTCAAATAGGGTAGGGAATATGAGGTTTACAAGAAAGAAAAATATAAGGCCAAAATATATTTTAATAAAGTTCAAATGGGCGACTAGAGATAAAGAGAATAAACAGGTAAGCTTGAAAGGCTCAATTGGTCTAAAGAATGCCTTAATAATTTCCCTAGTAATATTCTGCTTAGGATTTCGTCTCGAGTGTAATCAAATAAGTTCTAGAGTAAGTTGAGACCATACAAATTCACAAAATTCATATAAAATTTCTCTAGGTACTCAAAACAATTAATGATCATAAGAGGCATTCATTGAACATAGAAAATACCAAATTAAGTAAGATCAAGTAAAGAATTAACAACTAAACTTAAGCAACGAGAATTTTTCCTAAAAATTATAATCAATTTCAATCATATTCTTATCATACGTTTTTTATTCATCAAAACATATTTTTTTATTCATTATTATTATTAATAATATATATAAATTTTTACTTATTATTATTATTATTATTTATTATTATTATTATTATTATTTAAACAAATAAAAGAATATCCACTCCCCCAAACTTAATTTTCACATTGTCCTCAATGGGAAAGAGGAAGAAAAACGAAAAAAAGAAATGAAAGAAGGTAAGAGATGCTCCCCTGATTTTATTTATTTTTTCTTTTTTATTTATTTTTTCTGGTCTTCCAATTGAATATTTTTCTTGACGGTGCAGCTATGTACTCCTTAGAAATCTCCTCGGCCTCTTCATTCCTTAAATTTGATGGGAGAGGTTTGAGTTCAGGCTTCGGTGGTTCCTCAGGTGGTAGCGTTTGAAATTCAGCTCCATAAGTCTCGTCGCCATGAACACTTCTCGGTCGGCTATTTGAAAACAAGAATGTACCTCTGAGGGGAATTCCATAGATTTAAATACGTCAAACGTGACCTGCTCCTCGCCGATCCTCAAAATGAGTTTCCTTTGTTGGAAATCACTTAAAGTTCTCCCCGTCGCCATGAAAGGTCAGCCTAGTATCAAAGAGATCTCCTCGTCCTCCTCTATGTCGAGTACAATGAAGTCGAGCAGGAAGATGAACTTATCGACTTTCACCAGTCCATCCTCAATGAGTCCTCTCGGGTACTGAATAGATCTATCCACCAACAGTAGAGAGATGGTCGTCGGCTTTGCTTCTCGAAGACCCAGTTTCCTGAAAATAGAGGGAGGTATTAGATTAATATTTGCCCCTAAGTCACATAAAACTTTATCAAAATAGAAATTTCTTATAGTGCAAGGGATTGTGAAACTCCCTAGATCTTTCAACTACGGCGGCAGCTTCTTTTGTACAATGGCATTGCTCTCCTCGGTTAACATTACCGTTTCAGCTTGCTGATTGGTCGCATCATGCTTGGCTTCTTTCACCTCGGACTCCACATTCTCGGTAGCTTCTACATCTTGCTCAGTATTTATTGTTTCATGCTCCTCTAACTTCCACTTGTTTGATAATATATCCTTATTTTTTCTTAATTTTTGCGAAAAATGAATTGGTGGATCATAAATTAAAGGAGAATAAGTTTTAGATATAAACTCCATGTATTTCTTGGGTTTGGAAGCCCCTTTATTCTCCTTAGTCTTCTCAACTTGCTGCTCGGTCGCATCCTGCTTGGCTTCTTTCACCTCAGATTCCATGTTCTTGGCAACTTCTACATCTCGCTAGGTAAACATGTTTGAGAGCTAACCAATTTGTGCCTCAAAATTGCAGGTTGAAGCCGAGTTGTTCTGGATCACCATATCCATCTTTTGCATGTAGTGCATGAATATCTCCTCAAGTGTCGGCTTCTTTTCTTGCAGTGGAAACTATTGAGGAAATTGTTGTGATGGGTCTATTAGGCGCTTGATTATTGATCCATGAAAAGTTAGGGTGATTTCTCTAACCGGGATTGAATGTAATCGAATAAGGATTGTTTTGATTTTGGAAATCGGGCACGTAATGAGCTTGTTCATAACTCAGTTGGGCGAAAGGATTCCCCGCTTGGCAACCTACACTTGAATGATTTCCTGCACAATGATTATAAACAACATTAGTTTGAATAGCATTAACGTTCATCTTACCTAATTGTTGTGATAGAATTGCCATCGGCGCCGCCAATGTGGTAATAGCATAGTCTCTTAACACCCTGTACTCCTGGTTGGCCATATTAAATTTCAAGTCGACGACCTCTGTCTTTTTCTCTTTAATTATCCGATGGAAGGTTCTTTCAATCTAGGGATCAAATAATAGATGTTCTAATGGTTTAGATCAGAGAGTGCACTTCTGATTCTTGAAAAGAAAATAGTAAAACTGAGGTCTATTTAAACAACTTTTAAAAATAAATTAAATAAAATCCAAATTAGTAGCAATCTAACTGGTATCAATATCAATAAAAAATAATTATTCCCCGACAATGGCGCCAAAAACTTGTTTGCATAAAAATATAATCTCTAAGTGCACAGAATCGTAACAAGTAGTAAAATGTTTTAAAGAAAACGATTATCGAACCTACAAGGAATAATTATGCTATTGAGTATTAAAATTGACTAAATTAATTACTATTTGGAAAACTGAAATTTGAAGAATAGTTTATCTAAATTAAACTGAAGAAAAGAACATTAAAATTACGATTTTAAAAATAACGAGAGTAGATCTAGAGCGTTTGACTTCATCTAGCAAATCCTATACAATTTATTATTTCTTGTTATAGAATCTCAATTATCCCAAATTGATGATAAAAATCCCTTAACTATTCAATATTTTCTCTCGAACAATACTAAAAATATCTCTAACTAATAACTCCATATCTTTATACGAATTTAACTAATTGGAGACTCATTAAGTTTTTTGAATTTTTCTTGAAAATCACACTAGTCGCGGTAAAGCATCTTTGCTTTTGATTAACTAATGGTGTTTAATCCTAAAGTTTTAATCACAAATCACCTCTCGGTCTCATTGCAATCCAAAAGATCGAATAATAGTTAGCTAGAAAATTGTAAGCATTAAAAACAAAGAATAAACACTCGATCATAGAAATATTGAAAATAGAATAACTTAGAATATAACCTATGTGTTCAATGGTAGGCTACATCAAAACTCTAAAAGCTAGAATTAGTTCATAATGAAATTAAAAATAAAAAGAATAAAACTATTATTCTTTGTTGAAGTCGGTTGATGAAGCATTCGACTCTCGTCTCTGCTCCCCTAGATCTGCCTTCTCGAAAGAACACTTGAAAAATAAAAACTAAAAGCTCTCAATCATTGATTCAGAACTCCAACTAAGATTCACAAACAAAAGACTCCCTATTCATCCCACAAGACGAGATTAAATAGATGTCAAAATTCAAATCTAGAAACAAAATAAATGCGGCTACAATCTAGCCTAAAAATCTGGAAAATAATTTCAAAAAATAGATGTTAACATAAAAGGAAATTATTCCAAGAATATCGAAAATATCTAAAATGAAAGATTTAGTGATATGCGGCTTGATTTGCGGAGTTCGGGAGGATTTGGTCACCAATAGATTGATTGCATAACTTAGAAGGGTAGAGGCGAGTAAATGCTGTGTGCGCTTAATATAACTGGCTTGGAGGTCACAAATGCATGGGCGTGGAGGTCATAAAGACCACACGACCCTCTTCTCGCCTACCGAGTGGAAAGACTCCTGAGCAGGATGAAAGACTCCTCTCATCTTTTCTAGTTGTTGTTCACGATGTCGCTTAGGTTGGTCTTTTAAGTTGGTCGTTTAGACTAGTGGCCAAGTCTTCGCGCCTTCTGGTCGCGAGTCTTCTCGCCTACCGAGAGGTAAGTCTTCTCGCATTTGGGCGAGAAAGATCTCTTTGTTGCCCACGGGACAAGACTCCTCGCTCAAATTTCATCGGCTCTCTTCAGATCTCGCTGCCTCTCATCGGTTTGGATCCGTAATCTCTTCTTTTGTGCCAAAATGCTCTCATTTTGCACTAAATTTTCTCATGCCTTCAAATCCAAGAAAATAAATAAAAATATGTAGAAATAAAATAAAATCAATAGTATTGAAGGGAAAATGATATTTTTCATAAATAAAAAAGTGATAAAAATCACATAAAAATAACACTTATCAAGTCCCACTTTAGGTCACGGAGAGTGTGATCTACCCTCACACTTGGGGTGCGTTTTTACTCACTTAATCAACATACATACACATTAAGATGACTTATTTGTGTTTAGACATCGGAAAACACTATGAGCTGCAGAGGTGACTTACACTCTCTGCCGTGGCAAGTGAAGCAGATGCAAAACAACCTCAAGAGCCAAAACGAAGATCACACGCATAGGAGGAGCGTGGGGGCGCGTGCAACGGCTTCCAGTGTCCAATTTTTTCACATGTGGCACGTGTAGTTTTGTGTTGATGTCTAAAATTGATTCATATATTTGTTTTTAGGCCGAGAGTCAATATAATCTTTTTAAAATAATTATTTTTAAATGCTTAAAAAAATAAAATCAAATAAAAAATAAAATTCGATATTAATAAAATTTATTTTTGGAACACTTGTCGTACTTTCTCAAGTCCAATTTTTTTTATGTTATATGAACATTTATATAGATTATATTTTGGTTGCATGTATTAGATTGATATTGTTAAATACATGTCAATCTTGAATATGTGTCTCTGGATTTGATGACCTATTAAACCCTTTTCATTAGTTGAGAATGTTAGTTCTCTATCCATTGAACCATCATGCATACCACTATGATTGGATGCTTGAGCTCATTTTTATTATTATTATTAAAATGGATAAAGTTGACATTGGTAATTTTTTGGGCTCATGTGTAATTTATATATTTATTTTTTTTGTGAATGAATAAGCTGTAGCTTATAAGTATATCGATGACTTGGCATCCTTATTTATTTATTATTTTACTAGAAGTTTTGTAGTAAGATTTTATTTGGAAATGTATTATTTAGAATGTAATTTTATTATTGAGGCCATGTAAAGGGATGTGTTTCACGTCTATCGATACTTTAAGGTTACCTTAACATGATGCACTAAATTACCAACGAGACTTCGAGTGGAGCTTATGCGCAATGTGTTTAGCGTAATGATTATAGATTTTTCATATTTGATTAATGGATTATATGTACATAAGTTTTGAGTATTATTTAAAAACTCCTCCATAAATTTTATTTAAAATTAATTAGATATTGTATTTGGACTGATATAGTGGGAGATGATTATTAGCTTTTTATGAAATTTTCAATCTCACCATGTAGGAAGGAATTTCATGGTCTAGTTAGATTTTGGAGTAAAATTAATTGCGTGCTAATATCAATCTCGCGCAATGAATGTAGTGATAATGGTCAGTAAGAATGTAGTTGCTAACCTTACTAAATGAGAGAAAATGGATGAGACCAACTATGATATGTGGCATAGGAAAAATCAATATCTGCTTAATGAGCAAGAGGTATTTGAAAATCTGTCTCACCCTATAATACAACGTGAGGAGCGGAATATTTCCCAACATTATTGTGCTATGGAAGCGTATCAGGTTTGGGCAGAGAAAGATTAGTGCACGCGCTTTACCATGCTTAGCAGTATGCACAATGATCTTATTAGGGAGTTTGAGAACTGCCCAACTGCCCAAGATATGTGGAACCATCTAAAAACTGCCTATGGGGACACATCAACTACTAGGCTCCGTGTTCTTACTTTGTGGTTTGAGCTGTATGTTATGAATCCTAAACATACCATAATTGAGCATTTGATGTCAATGTCTGCCTTGTTTCGTGATCTAAAGGCTCTTGATAATAATCTCACTAATGAACAAGTTATCGCTGTGATATGATATTTGCCCGAGTCAACATAGGGGAAAATGAAGCTCGTTTTGACACATAATGAGAATATTAAGATTTTTGCTGATATATCTTACCATTTGGAGTAGGGGCAAAGCGCATAGATGTGTAATACTCTTCTTGTTGCCCAAGCTAGGAATCACAAGGCATTCAAACCTAACCGTAAGCAACATGATAGATCTGCTGGAGCGGCAAATAGCCTTAGGCCAAGGGATGGAAAAGTAGTAAAGCGTCACAGAGGCAAGCGTGCTGACAAGGACAAGTCCAAATTGAAGTGCTATAATTGTGAAAAAGTTGGACACTTTGTTCTTGAGTGTACTGAGACAAAGAAGGTATCCACTAAACATAACTCTCTCATTACTTATGTTTGTTCACATATTTTTATTGCTCACTCAATCCCTTAATGAATTGTAGACGTAGGAGCAACCAAACATGTAGCTCGAGATCGAGTTGGGTTCATAGATTATAGAAGAATACCAACTGGCAGACAATACGTTATATTGGGTAATGGAACTCGGAAAGAAGTGCTTAGAGTTGGCACCTATCAACTCAAGATGCGTCTAGGGTGCTTGTTACTTCTTCACGATGTGCTATATGCACCTGGTATTCAATGTAATCTATTTTCAGTTATCTGTATATTGTAACTTGGTTTTACTTTTTACTTTGATGGCCCTTAGCTGGACTTTTATTTGGATTGAGTTTTGTATAGACATGGTTTTCTTTCGAATGGTTTCTTTATGTTGGATTTAGATAATTCCTCATTTCCCTTTATGGCTTCAAATGATAATGATGTTGTTTCTAATTTATTGAAATGTCATGCTAGACTAGATCACATAGGAAAATATAGAATGACTAAACTAGCTAGAGAATGTCTCTTGGGGTCTCTTGCTTATGTCAGCCTACTTGTGTGTAAGCCTTGTTTAGCTGGTAAGGCTTGTAGGAAACCTGTTGGAAAGGCTTCTAGGGCATCTTATCCTTTAGAGTTAGTCCATTCTAATATTTGAGGACCTAAGAATGTGCAGGTACGCCAATGTGCCTCTTATTTTCTCACCTATATAGATGACTACTCACGTTTCAATCATGTCTATATGATCTCTCATCGCTTTGAAGCATTAGATTGCTTCAAGAGCTTTGTGGCTATGGTTGTGAATCAGAAAGAAATAAATTTAAAAATTTTACAAACTGATCGTGGTCGAGAGTACTTGTCTAAAGAGTTTCAGAGACTACGTGAGCAAAAAATGCAACACATGCAATTGAAGATTCCTGGTACACCACAACAAAATAGTGTTGTGAAGAGAAGAAATCGAACCTTATTGGAAATGGTTTGATCAATGATGGCACAAGCTAACTTGCCAATATCTTTTTGGGAGGATGTTCTTCTAGTTGTTGCCTATATTTTGAGTCGTGTAACTTCTAAGTCCATTCCTTCAATCCCATATGAATTATGGAATAACACAAATCTAAATTTGGAACATTTGCACAATTTCATGAAGGTTGATTAAAGAATGTGCCTTCTAAGTCTATTCCTTAAAGAATGTCGCCTTAACTTGGCTAATATGAGACTTTCAAGAGTTGTATATAAAATATTTGCACAATTTCATGAGGGTTGATTAAAGCAAAATGTGAGATCTTAGGCAGACACTAGATGAGTGTTTGTGCTAATAAACTCAAATTAGAGCGCTTTTGTGACGACTAGACTAAGATTCCTACGACATTTGAATGTGACACGCCTAATGAAGTGAAATTTCTACTATAATATAAATTTCATATTGTGTGTGTTATAGAAGATCATATGAGGGAGTGATTGGATGGATCCCTGCTCCATCACTTTGTGAGCCCTAACAGTTCAGTAAATGATCTATTCCTATGTCCTTGAACCTCGAACTATGTGATGAAATGAAAGATTAATGTTGCTACCTTAGTATATTTTCTTAGAGCCACAAATGATATGGTCTCGTGGAGCATGTCTAAAAAAACAGTCAACTCTAATTGAATTGACATGAGTGTTTAGGAAAGACTATTTGGATTCTTACTTATTATTTTATATCTCATAGCCCAAGCGATTGTGTTGTTTTTTACTTGATATAGTCATGAACATATTATATAATGTGAGGTCAAGAATTGCTTTGAGTTATAAACTCATGATGGATTAAGGATTGACCTAATGAGATCAAATAGTATGAAGTATAGACGAGATATTATAAGTGATGCACTATGTTAGTATGATGGTAACTTAATATAATACTCATACCTTTTGCCTTATTGTTAGGTCACACGCTTCATTTTCTATATAAGGGATAATTGATTGAAAGATTGAGAGGAGATTGTTAATGGGCATTGCACCCATTGTGGGCATGTGGGAGATGTTGATAGTGGGTATCCCATGACTCGTGTCCACATGGATGGGAAAGTTATTAATTAACTCCCTACTACTACTACTTAACTTCAGGAAAGTTAATTAATCGCACATCTGAAAACTCTTTAAATAAGAGTTTTACATACATTAAATTAAGGAGTGGAAAAAGTGTACGTACAAAAGGAAAGCCAATCTTCTCTCTCTCTACAATTTCCTATAGAAACCATCTAGATCTCTTGATATTAAAACGTGAAATTTTTAAAAAACTCTAGTAGCCTCCTAAACGACGTAGATGTGCAATCACAACAAACATAACGTGGGTTGTAAGACGAGCAAATATCTGGCCTTTGAGAATTCCGCTCCTTGAGATAATTCGAATTAAGCTTATTTAATCATAACATCTTTTGATTTTCTTTCTACTTATATACATTTTGCAATTTCAATACTCTTTTATAAATATTCTGAAGGGTTGCTCTTGCCATTATTGGTCTAGGGGTGATAATAGTTGGGTCAATTGCTGGTCGAATTGCAAAACTTGTCTGCATGGAGGGTGCGAGTAGTAAAGGTTAAAGTTTATTCCCTAAATTTTCATCTATGTATATTTGTTTGGTACAACGAACAATCTGACCAATCTATATTATTTATATGAAAAGAAATGAAAGGAAAATGCTATATGGTCTATTGTGTTTACAACGCTAGACCATATGGAATTATTTATTGTGCACTTTGCTGATTATGTAGCCTAAGATATATGGTATTTAACTTGGAATTCATAGTTAAGTATGCCGTTAGTAATTATAATATTTAGTTAACATAGATTATCCTTACATCGATGATGAGAGCTGTGGTGTTAATGTTGAGACACAAGAAGTGGTCGAAAAACTAAAGGTTGGAATGACCTTTGTGTTGAAAGATAATGTTAGAGCATATTATACGAAATATGCTAAAAAGATAGGGTTTGGGGTGTACAAAAGAAGTTATAGATGTGGAGGACGGGAAATTGAGGTACTTCACTCTTGCGTGTGTACGTCAAGGCACAACTAAATCAACAACTTCTAATATTCTTAGGCAAAAACCAATCGAGATATTTGAATGTAAGACAAAAATCAATGCAACTCTTTATCTTGATGGAAGGTATACATATTTCTACATTTGTACTAAAACACATACAACAATTGAGTTTGAGCTGAGAAAAAATAGTTGGAAGTAGGAGACAAAATTGGTATAAATGTGTGTAAAGGCTTTAAATATTTCGTAGTTCAAGTTGATAGTTATGAGAACCTAATATTCGAAGAAAAAGATTGTTGAAACTATCTTGATAAGGTGAGACAATTGCAACTTGGTGAAGGCAGTGCTGAAGCTTTATGAAAGTATTTTGTACGAATGTAGTAGAAGAATGATTGTTTTTACTATATCATGAATTTGGATGATGAAAGCCATTTAAAGAATGTCTTCTGGGTAGATGCTTGAAGTAGGGTTGCTTATAAAATTTTTGGGGATATGATAACAGTCGACACAATCTACTTAACCCATGCCTATAAGATGTCGTTTGTCTCTTTTTGAGAAGTGAATCACCATGGTCAATCAATTCTTTTTGGTTATGGTTTAATATCAAGTGAAGATACGTACACTCTTGTGTGGTTATTTCAATCCTGGTAGAATTGCATGCAAGGTCAAGTTTCGACGTCAATAATAACAAATAAAGATATGGCAAAGCAAATTACAATTGCCACAACTACATCATGACACAGGTTTCGTCTGTGGCACATTTTGAAGAAGTTACAAGAAAATTTGGATCACATTCAAAATTTGATGCCATCAAGAGTAGAGTATGATATAAAATTATGTTTATGTCTGTTTGATTATGAAAGACTTTTGAAGATAGTTGGAAAACACTACCTGACACTTACATTGTATATGAGAATATGTTTGGCTGGAATGGTTGTATGATGATATGCATACATGTGTACTTGCATATGTTAAAACTACATTTTAGGGAGAGATGTCAACTACATAAAAAAGCAAGAGTATAAATGCATTTTTCAATGATTATGTGAACTCGAAAACTTCTTTAAAGCAATTTGTTGAGCAGCATGATAATGTACTTAGAAAAAAAGTTGGGAACGAGTCTGCAGTCAATTTAGTTCTTTTCATATGCAAATTCCATATATAACTCATAATGAAATTGAGAAGAGTTCAAAGAAGTTTAAGACGAGTTTAGGGGATTTCTATTATATTGCCTTCCATATTTGGTTAGATATTAAGGTGCAGTAAAAGATTATATGGAGTATCCGACGAGGTCAATGTTTGTGATGAATTCATTAGAGTTAAATTCTCGGATTCATATATTGATGATGACGACTTTGCTATTACTTGGAATTATAGATTGTTTGAATTTTGAAGCATATTAAGTAGACCTGTACTATGTGTGCTGACCATGCTTGATAGAAGCATGTTGCCCTCAAAATACATTGTTGATTGGTGGAGAAAATATTTGAAACGAAAATATACTTTGTCAAGAGTAGTTATAATGATCAAAGGATCCCATCCACAAGCTAATAGATAGACTTGGATATAAAACGACGTCGTTTTATTAAAAAAATTAATATTTTTAATATATATATCTAGGCCGAGTGGACAAGATAAACCCCAAGTAGGCCTAGGCCCCTGTCCCCCGATGTCTGCAGACGGGGTGGGCAGGTTGTGGGTGGTAGAATGTAGCCACCCACCCCTAAGCAAGAAGTAAGAGGAGAGAGAAAAAATAGAATTTTTAAATGGATAACAATATCCTTACATCTCATTTACTATTATTTTATTATCTAGTTGTTTTTTTTTCTTTTACTATTTAAATCTGGATTAGAAATATTAGAACATGACTTTTTTGTATAATTTAGAAAAAAATAAGTTCAATTGATCAACATAATAATGTAATTTAATTAAAAATAAATTTAATTTTATAAAAATTAAAGAATTTTTTAATTAAATTACATGATTACATTGATTGATTGAATTTATTTTATTCTATATTATACTAAAAAGTTATGTTAGATTTTTATTTCAAATTCAAATGAAAATTTTTTTTAAATATATTAGATTTTTGTTTTTCGCGGGTCCGCGTGGCCGGTTCTATTTTTGAGACACATGAACCCTATCATCCTTTCCCTCCACTTCCAAACTCAATATAAATACCAACATTTTCTTACAAACCCTCGTCCTTCTCGACTCAAATCACTATTTCATATTTTTCCCTTTCCTATGGATCTTTTTTTTGAATTATTTGAGTCTTCTTCCGACGATTTGTTGGAAATAATTTGTGCCTTAGCTGGAGAAGAAGAACGTTTAAATGGAGAATCAACCGATTCGGAATCACCGACTGGATCCAGTAGTTTCGATTCTGCAGATCATACAAAGCGTTCCAAAATGGGGGATAAATCGAAGAAGACGAAGATGGAGAGGAAGACAGAGAAGCATGTAGAGGACACAGAGACCTCATCATCGTGTTCTGCATCGACCTTCGATGGTGACTCTTCAAAGAAACGGCGTCGGCACCGGCACAGTAGCGATGATAAAGAGTCAAGGAGAGAAAATGAGAGGATGAAAGAGAAAAGAGTAAAGGAGAGAGAGAGAAGGAGAAGGAAATTGAGAAGAGACGGAAAGAAGAGTAGGGTTTACGAGTATGAGAGGTCGGGAATCGGGTCGTCCCCTGATGGGGATGTTTTGGAGAGGGCTGAGAACGATCCTGAATCGGTGCTGCGAGACATGTTCACTGAATTCCCTAGTGTTGGCAATGATTTGTTTCAGGTCTTTCTTTCCCTCTTTGATTGAATCTTTCTGGTGGCTGAATATGAAGCTGAGTTAGTAGTAGATGTTTAGGTGTTTTGCAGTGAACCTTCTCTTGTGCGGTGAGGTTCCCTTGTCGTTATTAAGCATTTAGAACTTAGAAGTTGATGTATTATTAGGTCCGCTTTGTATTCGTATTAGTGTTTCTTCTAATCTAATCACATCATTATAACTTTTTCAAATTCTCATATAAAATATCATCAACAATTCAACTTTTTTAAATTACAATTCAATTTTTTAAAATCTCAAAACAATAATAATATTAAAAAATAATATTCTAATAATATTTTTTTTCTAATTTTCGTATTTCAAGTTTTATCTAAAACCATATCATCTTATCTCTGAATTCAAACCGACCCTTAAGCTCTTATACTCAAAGTAATTGTGTTATTATCTGTTTTTTAGTCTTCATGTCTTTTTCTTTCATTAGCACGGTTTTTAACACGATTATACACACACACACACAAGTTCTACACTTGCTGTCTCCATGTCTTTTCTCTTTAATTATGACCTGTAATTATCATGTTTTTACACATTTAAGCTAAAACCTGCAATGAAGTACCTGATGCTTGTTAGAGAGTCTGTGTCTAGCAAACTCTGTTTCTGACAAAAGGAATCGTATGTTGAAAATCTTTCCTTCTTTGTGACATTTGTATGACTTTTTAGTTTCCACTTAGCCGTGTTTTTATATACAGCTTCTGCAAATGGTTGATGATGGTCAAGCGGTTAACATAAGGGGCATATCTGAAAGATCTCTAATAAAACATATAAGGATGCTTTTCCTTTCATTAAAACTCAAGGAGGATGGTGATAGAGTGTTTTTACTACCTGAAAAGGCCCTCCCTACTTTAGAAGTTGTAGGACCCCTGATCCACTCTCTTATGGAACTTAAAGATCAACAACTCAATCATTCAGTACCAGAAAGTGGTATACAGGTGGTAGCAGTGGATGGGGGATGTCGCCAAGAGATTTTTGAAAACATTGTATCAATGCCATCATGTGTAGAAGATGACTCTAATGCTCCTAAAGGAAGGTAATAATTTACCTTTGTTTAATTTCTCACCTAATTGGATATGATTTCCGTTACTATATGCTATATTCTAAATTGCTGTTCTTACTTTAATGAGAAATAACCAACTTTGGGGAGATTTAGATTTAGACGTATACTTGTGTGTGCTGTCTCTCTAATTTAAAAAAAGAAAAAGTGGAATGCATATGTCGATAATTACCTAATGAATTTTTTTCTTTGCTAGAAGTATGTTATGAGTTTTCTAACATATTTCCAGAGAAGCTGAGTTGGAGCAAGATGATGAGATTTTTATAGGGTCCCCAACACTTTCTGTGGTTGTCGAGGCTGCATCAGCAAATGAAGCAGATGGCTTTGAAGAGGTATTCTAATCCAATTCCTTTTGTATATTGATAACATTTTTGTAGCTAATTCGATGATAATTTGTAATTGGAGATATTACTCTATTGTGATTTTTTTTAAGTGCTGTATTGGGAAAATTAAATTGACCTCAATAATGTATTACCCCTTTGTTTTGAATTAAAAAATATTTTTCCTTGAATTAACAGATGTTATGCACCCATCGACCTTGTCACACTATTGTTCATCAAATGAACTAATAAGGTCATTTCTGATGTTTAGATAAAAATTAGGATTTGTTTCAAATGTGTAATTAACAGATGTTATGCACCCATCGACCTTGTCACACTATTGTTCATCAAATGAACTAATAAAGTCATTTCTGATGTTTAGATAAAAATTAGGATTTGTTTCAAATGTGTAATTAACAGATGTTATGCACCCATCGAACTTGTCACACTAATGTTCCTCAAATGAACTAATAAAGTCATTTCTGATGCTTAGATAAAAATTAGAATTTGGTTAAAATGTGTTAAATACTTCTTTTGGCTTTTAAAAAGGCACCAGCTACTGAATTTATGCTAAGTGACCACTTATCAGAAAGAAAAAAATTATGCTGTGACTGTAACTCATGTTGAAGGCTTTTATATTTTTTTGAGGTAGTTTATTACCAACCAGTTGGACTGTTGCACTAGTTCTGCTTAACTTCCTCACAAATCCATGTTCGATTTGAAACATGGAGGGTAGCACCCCTAATCTTAAGCAAGATTTGTAGATCCCTAAAAATCTTCAGTTTTGTATTGACAGGTTTGGTTTTGGTTTTGGTTTTGGTTTGGTTTGGTTTTGCTATGGTTCTGATTAGGTTCTAATCAAGATTTGAGGGCTATATTCTTAAGCTTTGATTTTGCCATACATAAAGAAAATACAAAGAGGAAATGTAGTATAGAACAAATGTC
The DNA here is from genome assembly GCF_001411555.2 of Juglans regia. Lineage (NCBI taxonomy): Eukaryota > Viridiplantae > Streptophyta > Magnoliopsida > Fagales > Juglandaceae > Juglans > Juglans regia. The sequence goes on along the minus strand of NC_049906.1, from coordinate 14,459,797 downwards.
GTGGTTTCTTGAAGTTTTAAAGTGGTTTTTAGAGCACATGTTGTGGCTGCTAAGTTGGAATGTAGTATAGAACATCAAGAGCTTGCGAGTCTCACGAATACCAATCCACTTCCATATCTTTTTTTGTATGGTTCGTTTGGTTTGCATAGTCATTGACTCATTAGGTGGTGAAGGAATGGCAGTGCAGCATAGTCACGAGCAAACTGGGCAGCATAGTCATTTGCTGCCAGGCCAATTTGCCATTTTAAATAAGACGAGCTTATGTTACCTGGGGATTATATCTATATGGCTCATCAGGTGGTATGGTACTGCAAGACCACTCATCTTTTTTCCATGCTCGTGAATATGTTTGGATTAATATATATGTTTTCAATGGTCTTAGTTTTCCATGCTCATAAATATTAAGTGCGTTGAGGATTCTAGTCATCTAAAAATGTTGTCCTTTTTGTCTTTACAAATTGAAGAGGTGAAGACATTAATCTACCCATGAGTTTCAAAAATGGATTTTTTTTTTTTCAACATCGGTAGAATTTACTTAGAAATTAACCAAAATGGCAGGTGTATATGGATTCTATGGAGTCAAGAAGAAAAGCAAAAAAATTCTCAACTTCCATTGACACTTTAGAGTCAACAAGTTTTCGAGAAGACAGTTGCTTTGAGTTGGAAGATGTATTGATGACTGAAGAGAGACTGCGAGGCAAGGGTTGAGAAACTTCAATGAGTGCTCTTACAGAGGTGTTAGTTAAGTAAACTGAAGGAGGATAGGAAACTGTCATCGGGAGGTGGTTTGAGTTGCGAGTACTGAGCAACAAGGAGAGTTAATCCGCCTTAAGAAAAGAGAAAATGGACTCTGATATTATGAACATGGATATGAGCAATCTAACTCCCCATGCAAGCGCATATTTTCATGAACGCCAAGTAGAAATCCAATATTGGTGGAAACATCTGTTCTTGTATGGACTAATTTATTTGGAAAAATGTTAATATCTTTTATGTTATTGTTTCGGAACAATGTTAAATATTTTGAAACAAATGTTAATTATGTTGTAATGATTTTGAGTTTATGTTGTATGTTTTTGTTTTTTGTTTTTATACATTTGGGGAAGAGGTTTTTGAATCCAAAACTTTCATTTTGGAGGCTGGAGGTTTATGTCAGCTAGGCCAGAGGTCTTTGACTTGTGTTGTATGTTGATTAATCATTGACGTCACTTTATTTTGGAACAATGTTAGATAAAAATAACTATTAATTAGATAATAAAAAAAATTTGTAATATTATCATATCTTTTAATATTTTCAATATTTTCTAATATATTAATGTGATTGCAATGTATCTATGTAGTCAAAAAGGATAGACTGTGATTAGATATTTATTGTATCAGTGACTTTCAAGAGTGTTTATATCATTGAGCAAGTTTAGATTATGTCTAGCATATTTATTTCATTGTGAGACTAATAATTTGGAAAACAAAATGATATATTCATAGATCGTATGAAATTATTATTTTTAAAAGAATTGTTGATTCGTGAATATGACCATAATACGTACCATGCCAAGAGCTCAACAGTTCTTTCATTTTCAATGTATCCAATGATCAAGACAAATCTGTAATTTTACCAACCTCTAACAATATAGCAATGCTATTGTTTTTAGGATTTTTCAAAAACTCTTTAGGCTAAGAAGCCATGGCCTCCAATGCTAGACTGCTAGTTATTATATATGAATAAGATTTTATCTTTTCGTCAGATTTAACTCGCCAAAGTTAAAGGAAGACTCGGGTTTCTAGAAGTAGTTAAATCAGTAATACTCTCTTAATGAAAAGGAAATTTGAATTTTTCTTTTAAATTTCAGCAATGAGAGTCTTGTGGACTGTGCAGGTTCAAATATTTAGCACTCAATTTTCTTCATATTATATGGCACGCTTCAAAAAGTTTTTGTTATAATCTTAATTTGATGCAGTATTCTTAGTTTTTAAAAAAAAAAAAAATTTCTTATTAGTTTATATAAAATATGTGGATATATATATATATATATATAAAAGTAATGTTAGATACAGTTTTAGAGTGTGTAAGTCCCGTACATTCATTTTGAAAAAAAGTGAGGTCTATTATTAAAAGAAAAAAATTCATTTAAATTTTATATTTATCTACTTTTTTTAAAAGAATATGCGGGATTTGCATATCTTAAAATTACAAATACAATATATATATATATACACACACAATTGATGATCAACAAATTAGAACTTGCTTTTTCTAGCTAGCTACCTATTCATATTTCTAAACTACAATGCGTTATGTTGCCTGGCCAGATAGCTTTGAAAGCAAGTAATAAAGGGCATAGAACTTGTTTAGCAATAAAGTAAACTTTCTAAGTAATTAAAAAAGAAAAAAAAAAACAACAAAGGGGAGATTATCATCTTATTCCACATGGTTTAGGTTTTTCAGGACATGTTAGCTGGGCAGAGTAGCATGGTATCTCCGTACTGCTAGGTTTCTCCTTGTGACAATTCTTAAAGAAAATTGTTGTCCCAAGTACAATAAAGAATGTAAAAGAGTAGGAACAAGAAGAGACAAAAGGAATAAGCCCCCACAAGTAATCATGAAACCCTCTAATTATATATATATATATATGTCTCTCTTCTTGTTCATGAGGTGAGATCTAAGAAAACTTAAAATCAGAAAAAAAAAATAAAAAGAAAGAAAGAAAGAAAAGGTGGACAACTTGGGTTGTATGAGGAGACATGTCATTATCAACCTTGGTTAAGCCTCATCCTCCTGATCGATCATATGAATCTGTCTTATATGTCTCTCTAGAAGTTTGTTCAAGTCATCGACAAGCAGATGCTTAGTTGAATCTTCTCTCTCTCTCTCTCTCTCTCTCATTTTTTTTTTTTAATGATCTAGAAGGTTTTGTTGTTTGAAAAAGGCATAGATATGGATATTATGAGAAAGGTTGAAAATGTTGTTCGAAGGCATTAATGTATGTGGGACGCAGCAGCACAACCTCCAGCAATCCCACATTATAAACCGCCCCAAATACCCCCACTTGCTTGACTCACACTATTTCTGGTTTCTGAAAGCAACCCCACCACCCTTATAAGATAATATTTATGCATTTTGTTGTGCCTCTAAGGTGCATGATCAACCTCAATTCACCGTCCAAAATTAAGTCACTTGTAAGGTTGTGCATGTTCTGCATTTTTTTTTTTGGAATGTTTGAGGGAGAGATCAGGAGAAGAAAAAGGAAGAGTGGTGTTTGTTAGATAATATTGAAGCGTAAAGGAAGACTGTATTTTCCTTAAGAAAATTCTAAAAACCATCCCAATCATAATTGGTGCGTGAACAAGTTGCCCTCGGCCTTCTTCAAACTCGACATGTTCCTCGTCTCTATAGCTTGTTGACATCTTCACTATATATGTTCCAATAAGGCAACGAACGCAACTTGACAACGATAGTGAAACTAACACGAACATGACATGCATATATATATATATGTCAAGATATTATATATGTTTTGTAATGTTCCAATATGACTTGTATTAATTTTGTGCTTCAGCATATATATGATACAACTTTTATCACACGGTATGTAAGACATTTTCACAAACACCAAGTTTGCATTGTCCTTAAAAGGTCACCCAATACAAGCACGAGCAAACAAACAAAGCATTAGCATGTGAAAGAAATGGCGCGCATGAAATCCAGTTCCTGATGATCTACATGCAAAATTTGCTCACTTTTTTATAAGATTTATGTAATCTTTTGAACATCTTTAAGACTTTGAAAAAAAGCTTTTAAAAAATGATCGATTTTATAAGTTTTGTGAAAGCTAGTGCATGGTACCTGATGAAACCTAGCTATCAATGTGGACATATTATATGCTGGAGTCAAAGCCAAGTCGATCGGTAGCTAGCTAGATAGTTCCTGTAGAGACCACTTTGGCATCATATTAGTCATAAGTCGTGCCGTCTGACCATATATGATAGAGATAAAATCATGATCATTACCGGCCATAAAGAGGCGAATTTGACTTTCAACAAGTTCCAATTACAAGAAAAACTGATCTTTATACGTGGTTAGTTATTTTACGATTAAAATGACTTATTTTTTACTAAAATGAGTCAATTTTCATAATAAATAACTTGTCACAAATTATTAATTTTCTTATAGTGTTTCAACTTTAACCAGTAAATATGTAAATGTGTGTGTATATATATAGGAGATAAGTGTTAGTTTCACAAACTGATCTTACAATAAAGTACACAAATTGAGATAACTTGATATAATACATAGAAAATGCTATCTATATTTTAATTTTACTTAGAAGAATTCTACTCAGTAGCCTTGCACCACATTTCTGCTTTTATTTTTTATCTTTTTATTTTTTTTCCTTTAACAGGTGTGTGGTATAAGGCTGTTGAGTAGAAGAACTATTTTAGTTATAACCATACCTGTTGAAGTTTCAGTTACAAAAAATGATGAAAATTTAAAATGTGAAATTCAAATTAAAAAAACACTGATAAAATATGACTATTACTCATTATATATAATATTTTGCATAAAATTGTACATACATGTTGCATTACTCATAATATATTATATCTTCTTTGCATAAGTAAAAAAGAGTTTTACAATTTGATACGTCACAACAAATTATTACATCAATTTGTGAAATTTATTTTATGATATGTTTTTGTGAACCAAGAATTTCTAATCCATGCAGGTGGGGTACTGATCAAATTAAAATGGTTTTTTCTTTGAAATGCTATTTAGTGGTTTGTCAATTTCATTAGTCATATATATATATATATATATATATATATATATATAGTGCTGATGACCACATCATGAACTCAACCAGTTTTTAATGCGTTTATACAAATTCATTCAATTTCTTCATTATTTCTTTTATTTGTGTATGATTTAATTGGTAGGCCTCCTCTTTCTTCATTATTGCAACCATTTGATCGATCCTAAGTGGCTGGCTGCACAATGTGAACTGTGCAAATGAGCCTACAACCTGTACTGATATATCTCCAAGGAATCATTATGTCTCTCTCATGTACAAATTACATGATTTTTTAAATTATAGTTCAAATTTATTTTGTAAGAACATTAAGCTAGCTCTCGTTGTGGTACTTCATCATAAAATACTTTAAAAAATTACAATTATTTTTTCTTTTTTGTATTATATATAGTACTGCCACGTACTAAAATTGCTCGTATTCTAAACATAATTATATATATAAATATATAAATATTTATTAGTAACATTTTTCTTAATAAGTCAGACGATATATTATATAGATCTGAAAATTTTATTTTTATTTTGCTTGGAAGTGCATAAAGATCTGAGTAAATATTAGTCCAATATATATATATATATGTTATAAATTAATTACTTAATTAATTCTTAAATTAATTAGCTGATCATTGAGTCATGTATATAACTACAAAGTTATAATAAGGCAAAAATCATAAGAATCATGTGGTAAAATAAATCATTGAATATATATATATATATATATACATACATATGAGAAATGATACTTGCAGTCGTGAGTGTGTAAGTGCCGTGTAGTCGTTTTAAAAAAAGTGAATAAATATGATACCCATATGAAAAGAAATTAATTTTTTAATAGTAGACCCCACTCTTATAATTTTCAAAGCGACTGCATGGCATTTGCGCATTTTACGACTGTATGTAACATTACTCATATACATATATATACTGTCCATGGAGTTTTAAAAATATAATAAATTCAAACCACATTAATTTTCCCCTATTTCCATTGGTGGCAAGGGAGGTAATGGTCTCACATGATGTATATCTCCGAAGTGGACAGATCATCACGTAATATTAATGGTGTACAAATCGTCAGCACAACACAGAAGCCATCTAGCAAATTGCATGCCCTAATCATTTTTTTTTTTCTAAACTACTTGCCCCCCCCATCAATCAATTTATAAAGAATTGGAAAAATTATTTAACACTTAGCTTATATATCCACCTTTCAAGATTGTTTTTTTCCAAAAGCAAAATTTATACAGATAATAGATATAATTAAGTAAAAGCTATATATATATATGCTATTAACAAAGCTAAGAAACTACAATAAAAACGATTACTTGTGCCTAATTATTTATGAGAAAAATGACTATATTTACGATAAAAATTGAGTCATTTTAGCAGGAAGTAGTACTAATTATTTTCGTAACAAATAACTAGTTGTGCCCGCCCGTGCACACACATATATATAATATGATAAATTATAATTAGATTATAATGATCAATCTTAAATTTAAATACACCCTAAATTCATATATACCAAAATTGATATAAAAACTTGGTCAGTTTTATAGTGAACAAAGGCATATAATCTAAAGCGAGATTTCTTGTGGATTGTGGTCAATTTTGTCAATAAAATAAATGTATTTTATCACTCCTTTTTTGGGCGTGGGAGGCCGAAGTTCAAAGCTTGACATTGCTTGCCTGCACAATTCTAGACAGCTAAAGGAATAAACAATGGCCGCTAGCACGCCAGCAGCTGGGTCCTCATGTATATTTATAATATATATATAATATATATATATAGAAGAAGATGATCATCTAGAACTAGAGCTTTCAAAAATTCAGCGAAGAAGATCAATCTAGCAAAAGAAGATATGTAGTACACTCTAATACCACGCCACCCTTAATTAATAAACATTAATTACTTGCTTTATATATCCACTAGTACGAAATCAGACTCAAGTACTAAAGTAAAAAAAAAAAAAAAAAAATTTAATATTGACCAAATTGCCATATATATTAATATATTTGTCTTGGTTTCATTATGGTTTTGTTTGGATTCTGGTAATGGCCATGATTAATCCTGATCCTTAATTTCGTTTGGGTAATTTTCTCCAACTGAAATGATTGTTTGCTTGAAAAGAAAATCATATATATATAATATAAATATATATTATTTCTATGGCTAATATATATTGACGGTTAATTTGAGAGAGAAATGTAGCCAATGGGAAAGTAATGACTTTCTCCAATGATATTAATAATGTACTATATAATATATATATATATATATATATATATATATATATATATATATAGCCTATCATGATTAACAAGGGGCAAAATATTATGACGTCTGGTATTTAATTAAGCTATAAAATATGAAATAGAAAGGGAAAGTCGGTAGATTATATCAAGCTTGTAATGATTCATGAGATTGGTGCATGCCATGATCAGATCATGATATATATGTCGTATAGTAATTAGCTGGGGGTTGTTTGGTTTCCAAGAATGTAGCTAGGAAAATGGAGTACTACTGCATGCTAATTGCTTTTGTTAATTTGGTGTGACTTTGATCCCATGCATGCACCTTTTAGGACCCTTTTTGAAAAACCCTTAATGCATAATATATGCACCGGCCATCCAAGCAACTTCGGATACGTTTACGTTTTGATCAGATTATATGGCCAAAGTTGATGAGATGATGATCAGATAGTGATGGCCTGAAAACGATCTTGACTTCGACTATCGTTAACTACTACAACTAATATTCTCCACACAGGCGCCAGTTGATCTCAACCTAATTGGCGCGTAATGAAAGCAAATCTATAAGATGTAAAGAAAATGATAAACTGTTTATTTATGAGTAGTTATTTCTATTTCCTGTCAAAATAAGTTTGTTTTAATCGCAGATAGTCATTATCATCGCAAATAATTCGTCATAAATGCTTGTTTTTCTTATAGTATATACAACTGATTTATTTTAAGCTAAGGATATATATTTGTATAGAGTTTAAATTATTTTTAATGAAATAACACAAATATTGCATTGGTTTATTGTAAAATAAGGTGTAAAAATAATAGTTGTACTAGGAGTAGTATCATTAGTACATATATCCAATCCTACAATATTTAACACGCATGATCCAATCTCAGCTTTTTATATTGAAAATGATCTCCTAATCTATAGTAGCTCAATATTTAAGCCTGATTCTCAAGAAATTATCTGCTTTAAACAAGACATTTATAATATGAACCAGAAGACAAGACATGGTAATGAACATAACCACGTTGAATAATTTGCAACTTTCAAATTGAGGCCCACAGGAAATAATGACAGGATAACATGAGGACTAGCTGTCTTTTTCAAAGAATTAATGCAATCCAAACATATGCCATGGTAGCTTATCACAGGTTTTTCTGATCACCGACCAAAACAAGGTTGTCCTCGTAGACAAACACCCCCCCTATATATATAGCCGGCCGGCCTGCTATATTGGAGTTCACCAACTTGTGATATAGAAATCAGCTAGTGATTGGTGAGGGACAAAAAGTGGGACATGCAATATGGTATAATCAAACCCGTAGTATTGTTCTAAAGCATTAAGCTTATGTCATTAATCTCATAATTATAAACTAAAAGAAAAAAGAAGATATCCGAGTCCTTTTTTCCTTCGTTTCTTTTTAGTTATAATTTGCATGAAGTCATCCATCCTTTTGACTAATGGGTATATATATCAACTCCTTAATATAGTTTAAGGCCTGGTTTGGATACACAGTTCAGATGAGATGAAATGAAATGAGATATTTTGTATAGTAATGAGATTTTTTTAGTTAAGATGGAATGAAATAATTTGTAAAAAAAAATGTGTTTGAATAGTTAGATGAGATGATGTGAGATAGTTTTTAATTTTTAAAATTTGAAAAATGTGTGAGTCCCATTGTTTTATAGAGTACCTGAATTGTGTGCACTGTTCATATACTGTTCACATCAGTTTTGACACTGTTTATGTCAGTTTTCACCGTTTTATACTGGTTATTTATTGTTTATTTAAGTGGATGTTTTCAAAACTTAAGAGATGAAATATTGTGTTTGGATAATTAAAACTAATGTACGGTACAACTCCAAATGAGATGTTTTTATATGTATTGGCTAACCAAACGGGGCCTAAATTATATATAAGAGTAATGATACACGTGCATTATTTTTATAACTTTTTCCTTTTATAATTATGATTTAAAATGAAGATATTTATGTAAAGTGATGTTATTTTTAAAAGAGTTATATTTTTTCTATATATAAATTACGCGCGACATTTTCACAATTTGCATCTGATCTTGTCCTCAGCTTATATGTTAAATGGGTTAGAATCCATGGCAATTGTCACTGCATTAAGCTTGTTCAAGTGAAATTTGAAAAACTCCCATTTATTTAAATGTTGATTAAACTTTTGAGACGGCCTTAAGGTGGCCCGATTCTTTTACGAAAAAATCTATTCATCATCCTAACTTCCATCATCCTCCTATCATCTCATGATGTGGTATTAAATGATAGGTTCACAAGTAAAATATAATAAATAATCTCTAATAATTTAATATCACATCATAAGATGATGGGAAGATGATGGAAGTTAGGATGATGAGTAGCATTACTCTTCTTTTACCGTTGCGGTGGTTAGCCATGCACCCCAAAGGCCGAACTGTTAGCGTGGTTGGCACATGATCAATCCTAGCCACTACGACGAGTGCATGGCAGCCAACCAGCACCTTTTGGGCGGGGCCATCCACCATAGGCTATAAATTAAAGAGGTTTCCGCCTAAGCCAATCCATCCATATATAAGAGTGGATCGTACGGCCAGATACGAGGCAAGCCACACTCAAACGCAACTTGGTCGTCAGTCTCTATAGATCGATACAATATATATATATATATATATATATATATATATATATGAAATTAAGTTTCATATTTAAATTAAAAAATAATGGTTAAACTTGGGGAACAAAATGCAATTTTCACTTTCTAATTAATTTTAAGATTGAAAATGATCAACGGCTTAGAATTAATATTTGTTTATGACCAAATTAAACTACATACTTTTAAGAGATCTCAATCGATCGATCTATTATTAATAAAGCATCATGCATTTGATCTCATATTAAAAACATGGGAGAAATTAGTAATTTCCGAGTAAGTACTCTTAAACTACAACGTTATTTAGCAATGTGACACCTAAACTACCATTGGTTAGATATTGCAAGTTAGACTATTAAAAGTATTAATTCATGCACCTAAACAAGATTCTGCATGCATTAATATTTGGCATCGAGTTTGTAACATGTCACTTATTTTTTAATAATTTGATCAGCTATGCACTAGAATCACTTGGAGGGTACTGCTATTTGATGAAAACTTGTAGTTTGAAATTGAATTCGTAATAATAAAAGAATAATTTTTGAAGAATCCATATCAAAAGGATGATCATCCTTTGTATGGATGATGATCAAAAGTATGAAAAAAAAAAAATTATTATACTTTGTATTTTCCAATTAAATCTCATGAGATTTGGAAAATACAAAGTATAATAATTTTTTTCTAAAAGCTGATTGTTGATGCATGGCTCTGATCTTTACAGGTTTTAAAACCAATGCAAACTATATATATATATATATATATATATATAGAAAAATTCTTCTCATCAGCCACTATTTATTATTTTACACCTCACATCCTAAGAAAAACATCCAAACACCCTATATATGAAAAAAAAAAAAACTGTAGGTGTGGAGTGTGAGAGTGCATAGTAGCTGATGAGTATAATTCCTCATATATATGTATGTATATAAATTGTTTATCAACATAAATTAATCCTAAAAGACCATAGATAGGGTCTTATGATGAAATATGTATGATCTATGGGGTTATAAATTAACTTCAAACTAGAGGAGATTAAGAAGTTATTAATTAACGTTAGGTATGATAATTAAACCTTAATGAATTCTATTAAGTTAATCAAGTAGTACTTAATTAGATGGGATAATGGGTCAAGGATATATCATTTATGATGGGCATAAAGAACATGTTCTTTCCCAAGACATAACATGATTACTCACTAGTACTTAATTAATACTATGCTTAATCAGCTAGCAAAGATAATATTCCTTTTGGAAGATTATACATGATATATATAAACCATTTTTACAATCTTTTATACAATTATATTCTAAATAAGAGTTTTTTTTAATAACTTATTAAAGTAATATCACTTTACATAAATATTTTTATTTTAAAATATAGTTGTATAAAAAATTATATTTGTTTTATTACTCATTCTTTTTTGCTCAACGAAGTGTGTGTATATATATATATTAATTAATTTACTATAAGAAAAACGAGTATTTTTTACTGATTATTTGCGACGAGAATAACTATTTATGATGAAAATAGACTCATTTAAGCAAGAAATAGTCATTTTTGTAGAAAATAATTGAGGACAAATAAACAGTTTTTTTGTAGTATGTTATTGTTAAAAGAAATTGATTTAGCTAGCTTATATAACATCAATCAATGCATGTTGTCAATCATTTCAAGTTTAGATATGAGAAAAGGTAATTAATTAACGAAATTTGAATAGTCGGTATATAATTGTAAGAATGAATTAATCTCTTGGATGCAATGCATGCCAAGCCATTATATAAAAAGGGTGATGTCTTTAATGGGACTCGTTTGGTGGGTGATATAATATAGGAGAGGAGAATACAAAATGATTAGCTCTTCGATAAGGACAGCTTAGAAGTCTGACGTGGCATACAGGTGTCTACATATGAGTGGTGCCAAATATGAAAGGGCGGCGCACCAAACAGACAGGAAGAGCTGGATTGTGGGGGGGGAGGGAATGTCTGTGATGTGTATGGTTCACTTGATAATATTGCAAAACTGTGTGGGATTGTGATGTAAATTAAACCCCTTATGGAAAATAAATCTTAGCACACAAAATTGCGGTGTGGGGAGAGAGAGAGAGAGATCGGGGTGGCGTGAAAATGTCGAACCGTCCAAAAAAACCTTTCATCTATCAGCAACCCCACGCGCAATCAATAACAACTCCCTGGTCTCGATCTATAGCATGTATATATACATTTATTATTCCTCTTTTATCTCCCACCAGCAACATTCGATCGATCGCCAACCTTGACATATTATATACATCTTTCACATATTCAGAACTAGCTAGCTTTCTCTGATCTCTATCTTCAGAAGCGTTCTGCAGCCAAGCCTATACCAATATTACACCTTATCTGATCTCTGATCTCGTTGATCTGGTCTCCTCTCATAAACGCAGCAGCAACACGTTATTCTGTGAGTATGTTTATGATAATTGTTTTGTTTAAAAAATGTATCGTGCACGTATAACATTCCAAAGTACGTACCATGTTGAGAGTTCCAGTTCTTTTAGTGCATCTTTTACTTCTGGAAATGGGGTTTGTATGTGATGTATGCAAGTGATCATGATATTTCAATGATGTATAATTCCTAGTATATTGTGTCTGATCTACGAAGTCTGAGATGTTTTTCCTGGATTTGGGTGTTAAATCTGCACCATGATGCAAGTATGCCATATATTTGGCCTGATGATCAATCAGATCTGAATTGATTAATGGTGTTATCTCAACGTCGATCTTAAGTTCCTTCATAAAGAATTCCTTATCCCTTTACTATTTTTGAGAGAGGCAGAGATCGATCACCATGCAGTAGTAGCCCATGAGCTTCCTTTTGCATATAGTGTTGTAGTATATAGTACTGTGTTGAAAGTGGTTGTCCTAATTTCCCAACTATATTTTGAGTGAACTTAATTCATGTCTCGACTCTCGATCGTGTGGTGGTTGTGAAAACGTTTTCCAACATCACCATGAAAGATTAAGTACAGGGCTGGCCTGTTCGATCGGGGGGAGTGCACTGCACTCAAAGAAACATAACACGCTTGGTGCCAGCAAAAGTCAAGCTTTTCGGCCAACTTTTGTGTTCAATATACTTCGCCTAATCAAGCTCAAGATCTCTCTCATGCAACTTACTAAGCTACCCAGCCGGCCGTTAATTAGTACCTGTCCTTAAGATCTTTGGTGGGTTCCACTTTTGGTCTGCCATTTTATGTGATACAAAACACATGCTAACCAATACTGTTGGGTCCCACAAAGAAAGTTCACAACATCATCATCATCATTGCCCATCATACCTATATAGCCTTATTAACATGCTTTACTGTAGTGGATGTGAATCATAACTACATAATATTTTCAAGGCAAAAATGAGTAGTAGTACTGGAATTAACAGTACTTCACTGCCCTGCGCGCGCGCCTTAATATATCTCTCACAATCATATCTACCGTGTACAGTAGTTAATAAATGAAATTTAAGGTTGTCTTTGATCCAGGGACTTCATAATCATGTCATTAATATTAATTACAAGCAGATCGATGATCATGAAATGGATCGAATTTAACATGCATGAAGCTGGTTAAAAGCATTGAATGCAGGAACGTCTTTATATTTCGATTCCTTCTCTCTCTCTCTTACACATGTTTTGTCTGTGATCTGTCTCAGGAGAAGATCATATAATAATTTCAATGGATCAGATGGAGTCTTCATGTGTCCCACCAGGCTTTAGATTTCACCCTACAGAAGAGGAACTCGTGGGTTACTACCTCAGAAGAAAGATTAACTCCCTGAGAATTGATCTAGATGTTATTGTTGACATTGATCTCTACAAAATAGAGCCATGGGATATCCAAGGTACTTTAAAACTGCAATAATTATCCAGACGAAGATATTAATATGCTCATCTGCTTCCTCTCAAGTCAATGTTTCTTTATTAATACTCGAGTAATTAATCCTTATTCTAATGCCAAATACAATGTTCTGAGCGGCAGTTGGTTCATTTTGACCATCCAAACATGTACAGAAATACTACTTTTGCAAGTTGACGCTTATATACTTTCATATATCTGAGTGGTAATCTACCGAACCAACAAGCTGCATGCTCGCCCACTGATCTACATTCTAGAAAATGCGACTAAGAAATTCATTTCTTTTTACTTAGGGGAGTTGGTTCCAATTGCATGCATGTTGTGTCGTGGCTTATAATTATATGGGTAAATTTTGTGTGTATTTTCCACAGCAAGTTGCAAGCTAGGGTATGAGGAGCAGAATGAGTGGTACTTCTTCAGCCACAAAGATAAGAAGTACCCAACAGGAACACGTACTAATAGAGCTACAACTGCTGGATTCTGGAAAGCAACAGGGAGGGATAAGGCCGTGTTGTCCAAGAACCGAATCATAGGGATGAGAAAGACTCTGGTTTTCTATAAGGGACGAGCACCCAATGGTAGGAAAACCGACTGGATCATGCATGAATACCGTCTCCAAACATCTGAACAGGGACCCCCTCAGGCATGTTCATCAATAACCAACTTATATATATATCTCTAGTACCATTAGTTGATACAGTATATATATGCAACGAATTTAATTAGTTGAAATATATAATATATATATATATATATATATGAGTAATGTTATATACCAAATTACCATCCTATTATGTAAGATGTGACATCTATATCACTATTGGATGATAAAAAATCATCTAATAAATAATTATTAAATAGTGATAAATGTGCTACATCTTGTAGTGGGATGAAAGTGAGCAAATTATTGTGTGGTGTATAGAATCTTCCACACACATATATATAGAGAGTAATGTTACATGTATTTACAGTTTTACTTACACTTTTATTTACAAAACTCATTTTATTAGTTTTCTTTTAAAATTCAAATTTTGAATTTCAAATTTAATGATTTTCAGCATCAATAACTGACATGTGGAGAAGTAAGTTTTTTGTAAGTTTTTCTTAATTACATTTAACATTATATATATATATAAGAGAAATATTTATATATTTGTAAATTGACGTGGAAGACACACCTTCTACAGTACCGCTAATATGATAAATTATATTGCAAATCAAATTTCATCTTGCTAGTGATGTAGAGGTTATCGATGCGTCCTCTTACCTTGACGTACAAGTACGCGCGAAGACTGACTCATATAAGTACGTGTATAAGAAGGCGGTATTACAGTTCAAACCCAAGAATGTTACTTATTCAAAGACGTATCATGTGAACAAAAACAAAAGTTGTCTAAATTAGGCCAAAATCCACTATTTTAAAAGGACATTTTGTGAGAATAATTAAGTAGTCTTTCGAAGTAGTGATCAAATCGATCGGAAGGACTTTTGACTGAGGCGGCGAGGCCATTAATGTAGTAGTAATCATACTACTACAATTTTAACCAAAAGTATTTTACGGGAAAATAAATATTTATTTCAGATTATTTACGACGAGAATAATTATTTATGATAAAAATAAATTTATTTTGATAAAAAATAGTCATTTTTATAAAAAATAACTGATCATGAATTAATCAGTTTCTTGTGGTGTTAGGAAGTGTTAATTAAATCACTATTTGCAACAAAATGTTTATTTATATTTTAACAATATGCATATGTTGGTGGCAACTGCAGGAAGAAGGATGGGTGGTGTGTAGGGCATTTAAGAAGCCCAGTCCTAATCATAGACAAGGTTTCGAAGCTTGGGCTCATGCTTTCTATTTCAGAGAAAACAGCCAAGTCAGGCAACCTTCATTTCCAGATCATCTGACAAGAACAGTACATGAAGATCATCATCATCAGGCCGTTCATCCAAATGAAGCTCCAACTTTTCATCATCAGCCCATGATCAATTCTTCATCAGTTCTACTACATGAGCAAGATCATCATGATCAGCTTGTTTACAGCCATACTCTTTTGGAGAACCAAGTACTCAATATTGATCAGCTGCCACAACTGAATAGCCCCAGTACTGTATCAGCAAGTTTTGCTGCAGCAAATGAAGGTTTATTGCATAATAATTCTGTCGCCATTGAAGATTTCGATGAGGAAAGGAGCACAGCTATCAGCAGCCATTATATTGATTGGAGAAGTTTGGATGACTTGCTCGCATCACAGCTGAGTAGTACTGCAACAACATCCTTAAACCATCCAAACTTGCCTTCAATATCTCAGATCATGAATTAGCTAGCTAGAAGCTGATCAAAAACAAAAATGCTAGCTAGCTAGCTAGCCAGCCAATCTCCTTTTGCAATATGGCTGCATGCATGCTAGCTTTCCCTGACTCATAACAAATGCTCATAATTAATAGCTGCAATCTTTATCTGCATGTAAGATTAATATGATATTGTAACTCATAATAATATATATGAATTAGGTTTGAGTATTGTCTTTCAATTAAAAGAGACTAGTGATCGATCCATTAAAGTTTTAGGGTCGTTCTTGCTAGCTAGGGAGAAAGTTTCCATCATGCATTTGATAACTTCTTTATGATATTTTATAATTGTAAATTGTGCTCAACTGCATGCATTTATTGTACTCGATCTATTAGTTTTTATTATATCCTATGTATAAGATTGCATCAATTTGTAACAAAATCCATTAGTTTTCGTTTCCCATGCACGGGTCCATTAATTTGAAGCTTATTATCAAGCGCTTGTACGTGGCCTGAAAAACAATCATGGGCCGGAGATCGAGCTATAGGCACTACTACCACTGTTTCGTGCTTATTATAATTTCTATCTTTTTCTACAAATTAATTAGTATCTTAATTGGAGATTTCACAAACAAGCAAATGCCTTGACGCATGAGTGATTCAGATCTATCTCGTTTGTTTTCACAAAACTTTTCAACTCATTTCATTGAATATAATAATTACAATTTTTTCAAATTATCACGTAAAATAATATAAACAATTCACTTTTTTAAATCTTAAAATAAAAATAATATTAAAAAAATATATTCTAACAATATTTTATTCAATTTTTAATTTTCATCTCATCTCATCTCATTTGTAAAAACAAACGAGATCAATTGTAACCAGAATTTCATCTCTAGTATTAATTACTGTTTTCCATGATCCCGACCAGAATCTGGCCAACTTGACCACCCTAGCTAGCTCTTATCCATGTTTCACAATGTTTGCCTCGCCATTAAAAAAAAAATCATAGCCACAACGTCTTGATCACATTATTGAATGTGAAAATTTTATTTTGCACCTACCCTTAAGATACGTACTACATGCATTCTTTTAATTTCTTTCAACATGTACTTATAAAAACTATCAATATTATACAAAATGATAAAAAAATTTACATCATAAAGTATGTGTACACTTTTTCACTTTGCACCAAAATTAAAGGAAATCAAGAGATCGAGATGACATTGGGTGCTTGTTAATTGGTTGAGTTGTACTTCATGAGCTACAACAAATTTCTTCTCGTGGGACAACCCGTGACAGTTTTTCTATGATAATGATAGGCTCTTAGTACTACTCTCCTATCACTATTTTATTACTCTATGTATTTGAAACTTTTATTTTTTTATTAATTTCTTTTACGTATTTTTTTAACATCCTTAATCATTAAAAAAAATTAAAAAAATATACAACTTCACTAATAGTTACTTTCTAAACTATTAAGTAAAAAAATTAAAAAGAGTAGTAAATGTATGGGTCGTAAGAAGTAGTAAGTCTATCATTATCCTTAAAAAAAAATCAAAGCATAATAAAGTTTTTATAGTAACTAATTAAGAAAGTTTTTTAAGCTTCCATATAATTAGCAATGTGTGTTATGTGTGCTAATAAAAAGGATTGCAAATAGATCTTTTCGCGGTTGGTCCTTAGGTACGGTTCTCCTGTTTTTCAAAGAAAGAAAAGTGTAATTTATTTATTAATTATTACATTTTTATTTATTATAAAAACTTTATTATTCATATTCATTATTTTAGTTTGTTATCGATTACTTTTTATTATTTTAATTTTTGACTATTTTTTATTTTTATAATTTTAATAATTAAACATTTGTGATGAGAGATTAATAGTGGACAATCTACTTGAGAAAATAGGGTTTAATAGTGTGTGTTGCATATGCAAAAAAAAAAAAAAAATGTTGTAATTTGAGGTGAAAGTTATTAGTTTGATAGTTTAAGATGAAATTTGAGAACATGGTGGTAGTGGCAGAGGCTTTGACGCGGGTGTCTTTTTCGGAGGAGCAGCAGAGGGTATTTTCGTGAGAGGCTCCTGAGAATGACGGAAGCAAAAAGAGAAATCCCTTCTCTCCTCCCTTTTAGGTTCCAGTTCATTATTCTTAATTTGTAGATGCTAAGATGTGTACTCATAGTTCTAGTTTGAACATGTTAGGCTAAATTTCTAAGACTAAGTTTTGGGGAGTAACCCATCATTAGATTGGAGTTGATTTCTCACTTTTCCATTGATTTCATTTTGATAATCTTATTGATTTGTGGGGCCTGTTATATCTGTGAAAGTTTGGAATTCTACTTTCTAGTCGTGATTTGTTGTTGATGTAAGGCACAACTAATGCTTGATTGTGATATAAGACTCCATAATTTTCCATCTTACATTGACCAAAACTTACTCTACAATTTAGTAAGGAATTTCGGATAAACTATAAGCTGAGCTTGAATCATCTTATTTTATTGTCATTATCTCTTTCAATGAGTGAATGACTGAGTAAAGAGGAATATGAGAACTACTCAACAACAATCCATGAATGGGTTAGACCTGAAGTTTAGGTGTTTGATAAATTGTCTCTTAAACTTTTAGATCACATTTTGCAATCTTATGTAGTTTCCTACTTTATTTTGCTATATTTAGTTTCATACTTTGTTTACGTCATTTTCAAGGTTCTTTACTTGTTAAGTAGTAGGAATGAACTTGATACTTCATCATTTCGATTTGGACCCAAATGTAGATATGTTCACAGCTTGCTTTTGTAATTAGATTACATAAATCATTTCATACACTTTCTTTTTACATAAACCATAAGATTTTACATAGCATTTTCAAGATTGTTTTAATACTCTTGTCCCTATGGAATACGATCTTAGATTTATCCTTGATACAACTTGACACTTCTACACTTGGAAGAATAGATTTGGACCAACGTCAATATATCATTGAAATAACATAAAGACACTCATACAAATATATCAAACAAAAGAAACACAGAGTATCTAAAATTGTAACTTGTGTTCTTTTAAAGAAACAAAATTATCAAGTATTGAATCTAAGTCAAAATTTTTAGCTATTTCTCTTTCAATATAGACAACTAGGCAGGTTTGGGGGGTGGGATGAGATACAAAATTCTCATCTCATCTCATCTCATTATTACATATGTTTCAAATCTTTATACGAAATATAATAAACAATTCAACTTTTTTAAATCTCAATTGACATTTTTCAAATCCCAAAACAATAATAATATTAAAACATAATATTTTAAACTTTCAAACAAAACACAATTTTGCTAGAAACACATATTCAATTTTTTTGCGAAATCTTGTTTTAACAATCTTCATAGCTGAAAATGCTCGTTCACTGGTCGTTATAGATACTGGAAGAGTCAAAACAAGATGAATCAATCTATCAATAAGATAGTATGTCTTTGATTTCTCTATCTCTACCAATCTTCGACATAAATCTGCAATGGATGACAAATTCTGAGACTTCGGATTAGTAAGCACATCAACTTTAAAATGTTTCAATTGAAACCTTAAATTATTTTTCTCGTTCTCAAAAAAATCAAAAGGATAATACTTTTCTGCAAGACAACAGATATTATCAATATTAAAGGATTTATAAGCAACCTTTGGATCCAAAGCTGAGCTAAGGGTTAAAAGCTTTGTCGCTCATTCACTAAACCTATTGTCAAGCACTTGCATTTGAAAATCTATAGTAGCATTAAATATTTCAAAATGATAATGATGCTCTATCGTAATGTGATCTCGTTGATGATGACCACGACCTTGTGCATAATGAGAGCTCAATTCTGGAATGTCAATATCAAATTTCTTGAAGAAAGAGACAACATTCTCACGTAGATTTTCCCAACCCTCATTTCTCAACTTTTGAATAAGTCCTTTTGTAGTAGAAACCATATTCATCGCATTCAAGATGTTTTGAGATTTTTGCAGCAAAACTTGACTAAAAACATTAGTAATACCCATTATTTCCTTCATTAAATATAAAATAAATATAAATTGAAATAATGTAATCATTTTATAAACAACATTCGCATCCTTGTGTTGAGGGTAAGTGGATCCTTCTTTTATTATGTTTTTAAGCACCGAGCAAGTGGCTCCAAACATTCATAGTAGACTGCAAATAGAATAAAAATGAGAACCCCAACGAGAATCAGCGACTCATTTGACAACGCCAATTTGGTTAGCTCATTTTCCACTTTCAAGTTCATCAATAGCTATCATATGTACAATTTCTGTTGCCTAAGCAGCTTGCAGTTCATCATGACGTTTACATGAAGTGCCCACCATATTGATAATGAAATTCAAATTTGAGAAAAACTCATGAACATAAACTAACTCTCTAGATGCAGCAACTAATGCTAACTGTAATCGGTGAGCAAAACAAAGAACATAGTATGCATATGGGCAATCTTTAAGAAATAATGCTTGCAATCATTTCCATTCACCACGCATATTACTAGCACTATCATATCCTTGCCCACGAATCTTGAATATCAAGATAATGATGAGAAATAACTGCAAATATTTCATTCTTTAGAGCCAATGCAGATGTATCTTTAAGATGTACAAGATCAAAAAACCGTTCTTGTATAAAACCATCATTATCAACAAATATCAACATTATAGCCATTTGCTCCCTCTTAGAATCATCTCGTGTCTCATCAACAATAATGCAAAATTTTGAATTTTCAACATTTTCACGAATTTTATTTCTCACTTTTTTAGCAAGAACTTCCAAAATCTCCTTTTGAATTTTGGGTGAAGTATATTTTGAAGAGTTAAAAGCATTTTCTAGAACAAGTTTTCCAACCTTGTCATTATACAAAGCCAAGAGTTTAAGCATATCAAGGAAATTATCTCGATTTTTTTACTCAAGGGCATCATCATGACCTCTATAGGCACATTCTTGAAATGCAAACCATCGAACAACATTAATTTTTTAATCTAAATCGATTTTTGAGAATTTGTTTGGAGCTTTTTTTTTTTTTTTTGAAAAGAGCCGATAGCCATGCACATAGTAGCCTGTCTCAATTTTATTAATAAGTCCTTACTTATGGCGGAGGAATACCATGGTTACAAGCGAGACATCTGGGAGATTACAAAGAAGCCAATAAAACCCTCCCAAATACAAAACAACAAACATAAAGCAAAGAAACAAACCAAACAAGCCTATATAATAAAGCCAAAAAAAAAAACTCTAAACAAGCCTAAAAAATACCACAATCAACGAAACTAAACAAAAGAACAAACACTGATATTGACCACAAAAAGACCATCACTACATGCCTCTTGCACTGAACACGCAAAACACCTCTGCATTAAAGCCATACACCATGATTTTTGCACCAAATTGAAGGCCCCATTTATCGACCCCGATGAAACCCTGCAGCAAATAAGGTAGCTCATGCGTGTTTCTCCATTCCACATCTCCTTCTCTTGCACCCCGTTGAGCTAACCAGCCTACAACATCGTTCCCTTATCTAAAAATATGAGATATCTTGTAGTCCATGGTTTGAATCAACTCTTGAAGCTCCTCCCAATAATCCTCCAAATACCAGATGCCACACTAAGCTTTCTTCAACCATGACAGGACAACGTTTGAGTCAATTTTGATATCAACTGAGGACAAATTTAATTGTTTACACTGTCTAACACCCTCCAATAAAGCCCATAATTCAGCTTGGGTACTATCACCATAGCCTAGGTTCATAGAAAATGCCAACAAAACAGATCCCTGTACATCTCGAATCACTCCCCCAGCCCCCGATGATCCTAGGTTACCCAGACTACTCCTGTCCGTATTTAATTTGATTCTGCCCTGTGATCGTGTAGACCAAGATATTAGTTGAATTGGTTGTTGTTGAATATGAATTGGAAAAATATTTAGGCTGTGAAGAATGTAAGAATCGGCTTAAGTGAACCTTTTAAACTTTGAAACTCCTTGGCCGAGCATGCCTACCCAGTGTTTGATAGATAGAATGCCATTACGCCTAAACTGACTCAAACTTCTCTTCCATACGTGCAGAGCATCTTCTGCCCCATAGTCTCCAATAAATGATAGTAGGCATTAGACTGAGAATGACACCTATTTGAGAGGAATTAGAGGCTCTCTGAAACCAGTTGAGACATGTTTCACACCATGATCTTCCAATCGGCAGGCCACTAAGAGAACCACATTTTTTCCAAACCTCAGATGCAACCTCCCCATCAAATAAAACCTGATTTAGATCTTCATACTTCCCTTGCCTACAACAGTTACATTTCGAAACTAGAGGGATCCCAATCTGCCTAATTTTGTCATCCACAGCTAGAGCACCATGCATGCCTTCCACATTAGCACTGAATTTTTTATGGAAGTATGTTATTCCATATCTATTTGTGCCCCTCCAGAGTCGGACTTCTTACTCGGATACATTCCCAAGCTGATTTAGTGGTAAACTTACCACTCTCAGCTTTGGTCCAGATTAGCATGTCTCCTCACTGTTTACATTTTGCAAGCACATTGAGAGCACTCTCTGTAGTTTCGGTACCCACTAGCCTTTCTAAAATGGCCATATCCCATCCACTTTCAAGGTTACAATCTTTGACTTTTAATAGAGCTTGCTCAACCATTGAAAAAGTTTCCGCAAGAGACCCCTGTTCTAGCCACTTATCATACTAGAAAAATATATTTCCATCTCTAATCTTCCATTTGGTATAACTAAAGACAGTATGAATGTTTTTTACAATCATACGCCAAAACCTTGTATCCTTTTGAGGACCAAGTAACATGAAAGGTTTATTCCCAACATATTTCTTTCAAAAAAAATTTGCCCATAGAGAAGTCTCATGCATCAGTTTCCATGCAAATTTTAATTGAAGAGCTCTTTGCATCTCCTCAAATGGTCTAATGCCCAAACCTCCTTCAGCAGTTGGTGTACATATGTTCCTCCTAGCAACCCATTTTTTCTTTCCTCTTCCATCACTTTCTCCCCAAAAGAATGAACTGATAAGACGATTTAAAGAAGAAATACTATGTTTAGGAACATGCAAGACCGCAAGTAGATGCAAAGCCATGCTTGTAAGGACATGCCTCAGTAAAATCACTCTTCCCTCCATTGATGACAGTCTCACCAACTCCTCCAAGTTCGCAATTTTCAGTTTTCCGGAAACAATGGGAACCCCCAAATATTTAAAAGAGAATTTTCCTTCCGAGAAACACGTCAATATTTTGAGATTTCTTTTTCTAGCTATGGGAATTTTATTAGAAAAAAGCATAGCGGTTTTTTCTTTGTTGATCAACTGACCAGTCCAATTCTCATATGTAGCCAAGATTCTTAAAATGCATCGAATAGAGTTTCGACCACCATTCATGAAAATGACCACATCAACCACATACATTAAGCGAGAGATCAAACTAGTACCTCGGGCTTGTGAAAACTGGCCAAAGTGCTTTTCTTTCATGTTTTGCTTTATAAGGTGTGATAAAATTTTCTTCAAAATAATGGACAAATAAGGGGGGACAAAGGATCCCCTTATCTCAACCCTCGTCCACCTTGGAAAAAACCTTTTGTGATACTATTCATCATAATAGAATACCAAGGCGTAGAGATACACTCGCCAATCAAGTCACAAACTGTGTTGGAAAAACCAAAGGCTCGAAGCACCTTCAGAAGGAAATTCCAATCAACACAATCATATGCTTTGGGCATATCCAGTTTTAAAACCACATTTCCACCATGTATCTTTTTATTAATAGAGTGAACCATTTCATGTATAAGACTGATATTTTCAAATATACTTCAACCGGGAATAAATGCACCCTGCTCAAGAGATATGATTTTTGGAAGGAGAGATGACAAATGGTTCACAATCACCTTGGAACAAATTTTGTAAAACACCGAACAAAGACTTATGGGTCTAAATTTATCGAACCCAATTGGCATATCCATTTTCGGTATCAACACCACATAAGAATAAGTATAAAATCTCGGCCATTTACCATCGTTAAAAAATTCAGCAATTGCTGCCATGTTATCCAGCTTGATGATATCCCAAACACTTTTAAAGAAACCCTCTCCAAAACCACCTGGAACTGGAGCACAATTAGAAGGTATAGAACCCAATGCACTTTTCACCTCTTCAATTGAAGGTATGGCACAGATTGCTTCAGTTTCCTCCACTGTAATAACTGGCGAAATGAGTTAGGATAAATCTGGTGAACTCCCATGTGACTCCTTTTGCAAAAAATTTGGAAAATAGTTAGTTGCTCCTAAATGTATTTCCTCAGGTGACCTCAAATAAGTGCCATCTTGAAGTCTCATCTGCATGACTCTCTTTTTCCTCTTGTAGGATAAATAGGAATGGAAGCATTTTGAGTTTTGATCTCCTTCAGCACGCCATTTAATTTTTGCCATTTTCGCCAGTCTAGTCTCTTCCCGGTGCCTCCAACCAGCTAACCCTACATGTTTCATCACAAGTTCTTGTTCAATACCCGGATCCCATTCCTACTGTAAATCCAACTCCAATGTTTCAATTTGGGATTGTAACTCTTGTAAATGAGTCTTAGTTCTGCCAAAGATCCGCTTATTCCAATCTCTCAAAGCTCCCCTTAATTTTTTCAATTTGAGAGCCAATTCTAAGAGACTCGTACCACCCACATCCTCCTGCCAGATTTTTTCCACAAATGGCTAAAATTCTGGATGATCTATCCACATTTGTTAGAATCGAAAAGGAGAAGGACCATAAGAGAAAGGATCTGACTGAAATTCCATGAACATGGGAGAGTGATCTGATGTAGATCTCGGTAAATAACTGCTTGTCACATTAGGGAAACTTGTCAAGCAGCTAGCATTCATGAAGCATCTGTCTAATTTCGCCCAGCTTCTCGAAAGACCACTCTGCTCATTACACCAAGAGAACCTCCTTCCCAAAGACTTCATTTCAATCAATCCACAATGATAAATCCAGGAATTAAAATCCTCCATTGCTGCTCTCGAGTGAGGTCTTCCACCCTGACATTCCGAATCCTCTCTTATAATATTAAAATCACCGGCAATAATGCAAGGTTCAATTCCTAGTACCTGGCCATTTAATTGCTCCCCGAGGTCACGTCGCTCCACCATATTGCACTTAGCATATATAAAACAACATAGAATATTTGTAATGCCATCATCTATTGGAAATAAAATGAATTGCTCTCTACTTAAAACAAGCTGAACTACAATATCATCCTACCATAGCACCCAAATTTTGCCAACCTCCCTTTAGTTAGTAATAAACTTATCCATAGGTAACAAGTGAAGTAAATCTTGCATCTTATCAACTGAGGCAAAAGGTTCCACTAATGCAACTATTTTTGGTTTCATTTTCATAACCAATTTCTTTAATCTACCTCGAGAGGTTCCAAGACCTTGAATATTCCATGCTAAAATCGTTCCAATCATAAGGAAAATTTATTTGGTCGGGCTAACACCCAGGTAAGGCTGCGAACTTTCCAAAAGTTTTTCGAACACCTTTTTTCTTCACCTCCGCTCCCTCATTTTCAGTGGCATAATCTTAAGCTTTGAGAAATTTTCGACATGTAATTCCATATCAGGTTCAGAAATAGAGTCTACCATAGTAATTTTTTCAGCACCATTCTCATCAGGCATGATATCTAATTCTAGAACTGCATCATTATTCTCCACAGGTCCCTCTGATGTACCATCTTCAACCTCCTGCACTTGATAATCCCTCTCTCCTTTAAAATTTTTTCTTCACTCTTCTTGTCCTCACTTCTACTTATGTGCTCTGAGTCTTGGATTAGTACTCACTGTCCATCCTTTATCCTAGCTTCATTAGGAATTAGGACAAGATCCCCAGGTTCTACAATCTGTGTTTTCAAATTCTCACTCGTAGGTTCTTGTGTAGTGCCTGAAACAACCATCAAGCCTTTGGTTTTCTCTATATCACTCTGTCCAGAAGCTTGATCTGCTTTTCCAGAATCCGTATCTTTTTCATCCTTATGAACCAAAATTTTATCTCCATTATGTTGTAACTTTAATCTACATGTACGTACATTGTGCCCTTGCAACTTACACCTAGAGCAAAATGCCGAGAGCTTCTCATAAATCGCTTCCTATTTGCGTCCCTTCCCCGGTATCCCAATCCAAAAATAAAGGATTGGATCTTTCGCAGCATCCATCTCCAAACATAAACGTGCACCATCCGTGCGAGTTGCACATTTCGTAGGATTATCCCTTCGAATGTAACGACCAATCAGTGCAGTAAGGATCTTTAGAAAAGATTCATGATAAAAATTAGGAGGAAGCCTGGCAGCACTATCCAAATAGGTACCAATGAAGGTTCTTCATCTTCATTAAAATTTGGCTTCCAATGAAAAGCTCGATATTGAATGTCGTTCACCTCACAAGTTTCACAAGAGAGCGCCTTCAAGAAATCTAGTTCATTTGACATTCGGACGAAAACATTATGTGGTCTGCTCCTGGTAGAAACAACCGGCATGCACGATAATCCCCAACGATTATGGATGAAAGACTGGATAGAATCCAACGAGGGCCTCTGCCTTAGAAACTTTAGAACAATGGAATAACAGAATGGCTTTGCAAATCTTGCAATCTCTTCCGTAGAAAACTGGAAACAGAATTCACCATCCAGATACTTTGGCCCATGATGAGACACAGACATCTCAGGAATAGGTTACAAAACCGCAGAGACAAGATCAATGTAAGGACGTCGATTTGCCTCTACGGCACTGGCCACCATGCAGCCCTTCTACGTAACAAAACCCCAACAAAATAAACGCTATTGCCAAAAATCGCTAGAACAAAAAAAATTATAATCATTTACAAAAGTTTCCAATACACACGAAGTAGTGTGTGTGAATGTCGCATTACTTTATCAACATGTTCGGAGCTTTGTGCATTCTTTACTTTATTAATATGTTGTGATTGTTTAAATAAATCCCCACAAGATTCCATAGTATTATTATGTCAAGAGCAAGGATCCTCCCCAATGTGATTCAATAAGGCACAATGTTTTCCATCATTAATCTTCTTCTAACTTCTAAATTCTATGACAGTAAATACATCACATCCAGAACGTCGAGATGCTTTCATTGTAAAAAGATAACAAGGTAAACAATATGCAACATCATTTGATGGAGAATACTCTAGCCGATATGCAAATTGTACAAACCAAGAAGCTTCAAAGCGATGAGGATGCTTTTCAGAACTAGAAAATGGATATTTTGAGAGACATATCTGATATGGATCCATTTTCAAGTAAGCTCTTATTATTTAATCATGTTGATTGACTGGATAGTCCCACATAGGAGACCATAATCCTGGATCTCATTGGAGAGAAGATATATCAATCTATTTAGAATCAAGTGTTGACGACGTAAAATGAATCTCTTCAGACTTTACAATTAGAGTGTAAAAATCAGGATTTTTCTCAGCTTCAATCCTTGGAATTTTAGAAGAATTTTCTAGAATATCAGTTTCTTTTCTTTTGAATAATGAGTCGCTAGTTTTTAATTTAGACATAATTCATGAACCTAAATTTTAAATCAAATTGAAACATATAAAATAAAGTTAGATATATATGAATTCAATTACTCATGAAACATGAATTTAAATTTAATCTTTAAGCACAACATAAATAACCATTCAATAGACATAATTATATATAAGCTAAACCAAGTAGTAATCAATCTATTTCAAAAAGACAAATAGAAATGCATCAATACATGAAAGAATGGGAAAAGTGAAAAACAAACTTTAAAAACACTGCATCAAATTCAATAGATTTAATACAATTATATATATGAAAAAAGAAGAAAATCGTATAAAATGGAAAAAAATAATAAAAAAAAGTCAAACAGTGTATCAGGCGACAAGCAATGGCAGAACTATCAAAAGCACATGATAATGTTACTGTAACTTATACGTCTGCACCAAAACTTTGCTTCAAAACATGAACACGTAAGCGGTAAGCCCATGATCAAGCTAGCCTTTTGGCAGATGGTAAGGACAAGATTTTAAACTTTTAGCAGTAGAAAATGAGAATTGCAGAATTGTAGCCTTGTAGGCGACAACGGAAGGAGAATAAAACCATCCGAATTCCCTTTTTTATTTTCATTGATAGTAAAACGTGTCATCATGTTATTAGATCATTTTATTTTATGTGAGATGTATTTTATTTATTTCATTTTTAAATTGGTCGTATAAGTAATTAATCTATAAGATCAAAATAATTTTGTAGAGGGGGGCCAAGATAAATTTTTAGAGAGGGGGCCAACACAAGATAAGATTAATATCATCATATTAAATCATAAAAAATTAATATATATTAATTTTTTTTTTCAAACTTTTGGGGAGGCCATGGCCCCCTTGCCCCTTCTAGGTCTGCCACCGATGCTAGCTTAGCGAGAGGTGAATCTACAGGAACAAAAAATAAACTTCTTTATTAAATCTAAGGTTCAATGTAGACACTCTCTAGTGTAGATAGGAATATCCACGTAGGATTTTTTGCTTTCACTCGTATTAGAAAGAGTGATGTATCAAAACTACCTTTAGGACAAAGTATGGACACTTAGAATTTACGGTGATGCCTTTTAGTTTAGCTAATGCCCCAATAGTGTTTATGGACATCATGAATAGGGTGTTTAGAACATTCTTGGATGCATTCATTGTAGTATTTATTGATGAAATTTTGGTATACTCCAAGGACACTGAAGAGTGATATCCTTGGAGTAGTTTCATGGGCATGGGATATCCAAGGAAAGAGTCGCGGTGGATCCAAGTAAAATCGAGGTGGTCGTAGATTGGAATGCCCCCACAATGGTCCACGAGGTTAGGAGTTTCATTAGACTTGATGGATATTGTAGAAGATTCATAGAAGGATTTTTCTAAACTTTCGAGCCCACTTTCACCGTTGACTAGAAAGAGCGTCAAATTCATATGGACAGAGCAATGTGAACGAAGTTTCACAAAATTGAAGAGAAGGTTAAACACGGCCCTTGTGTTGGCAAAGCTAGAGCCCCGCGAGCCAATGGTGGTGTTTAGTGGTACATCTAAGTATGGACTTGGGTGCATTATGATGCAAGAAGGAAGAGTAGGGGCCTAAACTTCACGATAACTGAAGCACCATGAGAAGGACTACCTTATCCACGATTTGAAACTAGCACCAATTGTCTACACCATGAAAATTTGGCAACATTACCTCTATGGAGAAGCCTACAAGGTATATATGGACCACAAGAGTTGGAAACATCTCTTCACATAGAAGAATCTTAATATGGGACAAAGGAGATGGTTAAAAACTAAGTTATTATCACTGCGAGATCAAGTATCATCCAAGGAAAGCAATTTGGTCACTGGCGCATCTCTTCAAATAGAAGAATCTCAATATGAGACAAAGGAGATGGCCAGAAACTAAGTTATTATTGTTGCGAGATCAAGTATCATCCAAGGAAAGCAATTTGGTCACTGACGCTCTGAGTCAAAATTACCAAGTGGAGGAAATAGACGGATCTTCGGATGTGGGTTCCCTCCTTCGTGGAATGAGGAGACTACTAGTAGAAAGTTCACAACAAGAAGAAGTCTTGGCATCCATGTAGGAGATAAGGGTGACGAACTATGACTGTAACACTAGAATAGAAGGCCAAAACCATTTGACATATACTTGAAAAGGACTACTCATATAATTGGAGCCTCATCCTTATCAAGTGTAAGAAATTCTTATTTCCAAGAAATGTGAGATCTCATACACCACCTAACATTATCCTTATCATATGGGGTATCACAATCTCTCCCCTAAAATTTCCGAGATCCTCATCAAGCTGATCTATCGTAGCTGACCCGACTCAAGTCCAACATTTTTTATTGGGATATGCTAGCTCTGATACCATTTGTAATGTCCTAATGGAAGGCCCAAACTACTTGGCCTAAACTCTAAAATAACTAGTCAATGATACAATTAGAGCCACATTGGAACATCATAAAGAGCAAGAAATTTTCCGTTCCAAACAATGTGTGATCCCCATACACCGCTTACCCTTATCTTTATCATATGGGGGTATCACAATAACGAATTAAAGAAGCAGCAAAGAAAATACCAAAAATTATTGGACATTTGCCGAAGGGTCAAAAAGGCAACGGGACCCATGCATTTTTGTAGTGGAGGACCTACGAAGGGGCAAGGGGCCATCGACCCCCCAAAAGTTTGAATATATATAAATATTAATTTTTTATGATTTAATAGGATAATATTAATCTCATCTTGTGTTGGCCCCCTCTCTAAAAAATTATCTTGGCCCCCCCTCTACAAAATTATTTTGATCTTATAGATTAATTACTTATAAGTCCAATTTAAAAACTTTAATCCGATTTAAAAATAAAATAAATAAAATACATCTCACATAAAATAAAATGATCTATCTTTCTGTAATTCTAACTTTCTACTGCTAAAAGTTTAAAGTCTTGTCCTTACCATCTGCGACAAGGCCAGCTTTTGATCATGGGCTTATTGCTTACGTGTTCATGTCTTGAAGTAAAGTTTTGGGGCAAACCTACAAGCTACAGTAATAGTATCATGAGCTTTTCATAGTTTTGCCACTGCCTGTCGCCTGATACACGATTTGACTTTTCTCTATTTTTTTCCTTTGTTTTTTCAATTTTCTTCTTCTTTCATATATATAATTGTATTGAATCTATTGAATTTGATGAAGCGTCTTTGAAGTTTTTTTTTTTCACTTTTCCCCTTGTTTCATGTATTGATGCAGTAGTACTTTTGTTTTTTGTTTTTTTTTCTTTTCGAAATAGATTGATTACTTGGTTTGCCTTATATATAATTATGTCTATTGAATGGTTACTTATTTTGTGCTTAAACATTAACTTTAAATTCATGTTTCATGAGTAATTGAATTCATATATATCTAACTTTATTTTATATGTTTCAATTTGATTTTAAATTTAGGTTCATGAATTATGTTTAAATTAAAAACAATCAACTCATTCTTCAAAAGAAAAGAAGTTAATATTCCAGAAAATTATTTTAAAATTCCAAGGATTGAACCTGAGGAAAATCCTGATCTTAACTCTCCAATTGTGGAGTATGAAGAAATTCATTTCACATCGCCAACACTTGATTCTAAAGAGATTGATATATCTTCTCTACAACGAGATCCAGGATTATGTCCTCCTATGTGAGACTATCTAGTCAATTAACGTGATGAAATAAGAAGAGCTTACTTGAAAGTGAGTCCATATCAGATACGTTGCTCAAAATATCCATTTTCTGCTTCTGAAAAGCATCCTCGCCGCTTTCAAGTTTCTTGGTTTGTACAATTTGTATCTTGGCAAGAGTATTCTCCATCAAAGGATGCTGCATATTGTTTGCCTTGTTATTTTTTTACAATGAAAGCATCTCGACGTTATGGATGAGATTTATTTACTGTCACAGAAATTAGAAGTTGGAAGAAGATTAATGATGGAAAATATTGTGTCTTTTTTAATCATATTGGGGAGGATCATTGCTCTTGTCATAATAATAATGTGAAATCTTGTGAGGACTTATTAAAACAATCACAGCATATTGATAAAATAATGAATGCATATAGCTCCAAACAAATTCTCAACAATCGACTCCAAATAGAAACATCTATTGATGTTGTTTGATGGCTTACATTTCAAGGATGTGCCTTTAAAGGTCATGATGAGATCCCTGAGTCAAAAAATCGATGTAATTTCTTTGAGATACTTAAATTCTTGGCTTCGTATAATGACACGGTTGGAAAACTTGTTTTAGAAAATGCTCCTAAATCTTCAAATATACTTCACCCAAATTCCAAAAGGAGATTTTAGAAGTTTTTGCAAAGAAAGTGAGAAATAAAATTCGTGAAGATGTTAGAAATTCTAAATTTTGCATTATTGTTGATGATGCACGAGATGAGTCTAAGAGGGAGCAAATGACTATAATCTTGAGATTTGTTGATGATAATGGTTTTATACATGAACGATTTTTTGATCTTGTACATGTTAAAGATACATCGACATTGACTCTAAAGAATGTAATCTATGTAGTTCTTTCTCTTCATTGTCTTGATATTCAAAATATTTGTGGACAAGGATATGATGGTGCTAGTAATATGTGCGGTGAATGGAAATGATTGCAAGCATAATTTCTTAAAGATTGCCCATATGCATACTATGTTCATTGTTTTGCTGACTGATTATAGTTAGCAGCTTGGCTACATTAAATCTCTAGAAAATAGAATTAGTTCATAATGGAATTGAAAAGAAAAAGAATAAAACTGTGTTCTTCGTTGAAGTTGGTTGATGAAGCATGCAGCTCTCACCTCTGCCCTTTAGTTCCACCTTTTCTAAAGAACACTTAAAGAATAAATTCTGGAACTCTAAACTCGGACTCAGACTCTAAAACATAAAAAATCTTGACTCTGATTCAGAACTCCCGACCAGGATGAGAGGAGAGACTCCTCTCACCTTTCTAGTTGTTGCCCACGATGTCGTTTAGGTTGGTCTCTTAAGTTGGTCGTTTAGACTAGTCGTCCAATCTAACCGCCTAGAGCATTGTCGCCAAATCTTCACGCCTTTTAGTTACGCCTTCTGATCGTGAGTTTCCTCGCCTACCAAGAGGTAATTCTTCTCGCCTTTGGGTGAGAGAAATCTCTTTGCTGCCTATGGGACAAGGCTCCTCACCCAAATCTCATCGGCTCTCTTCAGATCTCGCTGCCTCTCATCGGTCTGGATCCGTAGTTTCTTCTTTTGTACCAAAATGCTCTCCTTTTGTACTAAATCTTCTCATTCCTTCAAATCCAATAAAATAAATAAAAATATGTAGAAATAAAATAAAATCAGTAGTATTTAAGGAAAAATGACACTTTTCATAAATAAAAGAGTGAATAAAAATCATATAAAAATAACACTTACCAATAACATGCAATGAATCCTTAATAAACATTCATATAAACATGTTAACTACACTCCATAAAAATTTTGGACTAAGATCTGTCCATTAGATGGGTCAAAAACTCCAAAATACAACATACTATCCAGTTTATTGCCCAAAACGATCTTTTCATGTTCAAAACAATTTTTGACCTATCAAAAGACCAAGAAATCAAACAAAAAATGTACCCATGGAAACTAAACTCAAATAGGAACAATTTTATGAAGGACTCATCTTGAGAAAATACTTACTAGGTTTTCAAAAATGGCAAGCAAAAAGGCTCAGAAAATTGCCCAAGAGAGCTTCTAAGTTCATCTCTGGAAAACGTCTAGGAAAAGAGATGAAATGAGAAAGGGAATGGTCTGCACTCTTTTTACACAAACTGAAGGGTGAAGTGAGGTCTTGAGTGACACTTGAGTGATGGAAGTCTTGACCAAAACAAGGGACAAACTGCCCATGGTATGGGTTGCCTTAAGGTGGCTAGGTGGTTATGGTAAGGTAGCCTTCGCTTTCTCATCAAGGACTATTTGAGGGTTGTCTTAAGCAGTGGGTGGTCAGACTTGGGTGGGTGGAAACTTCCTCAAGAAACTTTGCCAAGGTGGCCAAAATTCGTGGGCCTAATGGGCCTCAATCGAATGGATCTTACTTTTGGATTTAAAAAGGGTTTGACTAGGGTTTGAGTTGCTATCAAGCTAAATCTAATTTTTCTTGACCCAATAAAATTTTCAAGGTTTAAAAGGTTGAATAATAATTTCATAACATGAATTTGACAGATTAATAGTGTTAATGCAGTGTTGCGCACGCCTTTGGGCTAGGTTTCGACAACTCAGGTTTTCCAAACTTGGGCCTACAAAAGAAAGGGAAAGAGGCAACTAGGAGAGGGTGGCCTTGGGGTCGGGGATTCTCTGATGCCAAAGTTAGTAAATTCTCTTGGAAGTTTGTAAATAAGTAAGAGAGGTTAGGGACTAGAGAGCTTTCTCGTACATGAGACTTGCTATTTATATTATAAGTCTTGGGGGACAAATTATGTCTGCCCTCGTGGAGTCCGTGTCTTTCGTACGATTCCTTTTGTCAGAGTTCTTTAATGCGGCGTGGCTCTGCTATGACATCATTAATGTGGCGTGTAGCTCGGGTAATAGTGCTATTAATGTGATGTGATTTTTTTATTTCCCTCACCCTACTAGCATCCTTGGTGGTCCATTGGTGCCCCTCCTGTTAGAGGATCGAGGGTCCCCCGTACATTACGCCCACTACAATGACAAACACTCAAGAGTTGGACACTATTTGAGATGTCTCTAGGTCGACAAGTCTCATCCCCTGCATCACTTTCCCTCATGCAAGTTGCGTCTAGAGGAGCCTACCCATGGGCTGAGTTGGAGATTTTACTTGTTCTGGGTTGGGCCTTTGGTTCTTGTTCCTTTGGTCACTATTCTTTAGGCTCACTGGGACTGGAGGGGGGGGGGGGAAAATCCCCTTACAGTTACCCCACTATTTCTCATCGGACGAGTACGGTGAGAATTATTATTACTTGAACCTGCCTTGTCGTTGAGGCCAAGATCCCTCTACTGACGTGTACGTGGGTCTAAAGTTTGGGGAGGTTCCTATCGTTTGGTTACCCTGGTAACGTTTCCCTTCCTTTCTTGTTGGCTCACTTTTCAATGATTCTGATGGTATCTTTTTAGCTACATTTAATGTCGAGGATGCCAAGAAGCTCTTTGCCTTTGTGTCGCTTTGTGGATTGCATTTTTGAGATTTGAAACGTCTCATACTTCTCTCTTCTGTCACGGGGTGTGGGAGATCAACCATTGCCTTTCCCCTATATAAATATGGTTGGGGTTAGAGTTCCCTTTACTTTCATCGTACTATAGGTCTCTTGCCATCCCTGTTCTTCCAACTTCTTCTTCCTTTGCTTATTCTCATTCCTTTACTTCATTCTACTTTTGTGTCAATGGCTTCTGAGAAATGCACTCAACCCATGGCTTCTGATGGGGGTGATACCGACGGTGGGCCATCTTTCGGGGGTAGCAGCTGGTGTTCCAATGCCCATGCGACGATGCTGGCTTTAGGTTTGTATCGATCGTTGTGCTTAGTCTTTTTATGTTGTACCTTGCTCTCCGTAATTTGTGGCCTCATGTTGCGGTTGTCGATGATTAATGATATTACCTTTTATTGACTATGTCCGGCTATATCTCTTTGAGCATTTTGCTTCCGTTCTTTCATTCTTTTCTCTTGTGGCCGACCTGGGGGGGTTTGGCTACATGGATTCACCATACGGGACCTTACGGTCCACCTCGCCAGTGTCTGGCCTATGCTTGATGACCTCGCTCTCTGACGGCTTTCTTGCTCTTGCCATTTTCTTCTGGCTTTGTTGTGTAGTCGTTCTCCTGAGGCCTTAACGACTTTGCTTGACGAGGCCAATGTTCCTCCGCATTCTCTTTGTGACGATTTTCTTTTTTCGTTGTCCTTTTTTTGGTTGGGCTTTACCTCGCCTGATTCTTTTATTCTTCCACTTTACATCGCCATGCTTTACTTGGGCATGCGGTCGTCCCCGTGCCCTTCCCACATAGTTGGATGAGTAGGACGGGCTGCTTTTTGCCACGCTGATGGCCAAGGTCAAGCCTTTGGGTAGTCGTGGGGTTGATCCCACTCTCCATTGCGGGGAGACAAAGTGGCCTTTGGCTCAGCCTATCTCCTTATCCCGCGGGGAGGTAAGTTGTCCAGGCCATTTAGAACTATACCCATGCTTCTCTGTTGGTATTTTGTATTTGATCCCTGATTGGAAAAGAAGGATGCTATCACCATTTTGTCTTTAAGGGAAAGAGTTAGTTTCGTAAACCTGGGCCTCCTGGCCTATGTCGCGATGTGTTCGTTATTTCCTGTCATGCCGCTGATGTTCGTATTTTTTGGTGTAGTATTTAGGTGGTCGAATGACCTGGCCTGCTCTTCACTGGGGAGAGGTCAGGACGCCTTAGGCCGACTTGCCCCTTTAACCCATGAGGAGGTAATTTCTTCGGGCATCATAAAGGCTGGACCCGCTCTCTTCTGCGAGAGGATCCAAGCAGCCTCTGGCTCGACACGTCCCTGTTATCCTGCAAGGAGGTAATTTGTTCGGGCAGTTCGAGTCTGAACCCGCTCCTGCTTGTTGACACCGTGTAGCCTCTTGTTCTGAATTTTCCACTTTGGAGATTGCGTTCACGTATGGTAGCCAAAAGATTAGGCCCACACTCCATCAGGGAGTGGTCGGGATGGCTCAAGCCAAACCCGCCCCTTTGATTCTCCAATGAGGTAACTTCTTCGGACGGCAGTGAGGCTAGCTCGCTTTTTCATCGCAATAGAAGTCAGGGTAAGTATTATGGTAGCCTAAAGGCTGAACCCGCTCTCCTCTGCGGGAGGGTCCCAGGGACCTCTGGCTAGACTTGCCTCTATTACCCCGCGAAGAGGTAATTTGTTTGGGCAATTTGAGACTAAGTCCGCTCCCACTCGTTGACATTGTAGGGAAATGTAGGATTTGGGACAAGCTGTCGCTGAATCCACTCTTTGTTCGCAGTAAAGGTTGAGATAAGTATTCGGACTGGCTAAAGGCTAGACCCACTCTCCTCTACGGGAGGGTCCAAGCAACCTTTGGCTTGACTTTTTCCTGTTACCCTGTGGGGAGGTAAGTTTTCGAGCAGTCTAAAACTAGACCCGCTCCCGCCTGTTGACGTTTATGAGGAAGGTAAAATTTTTTATTTTCGGGCAGCTAAGGACTAACCCACCTCCACTGCAAGAGGGATAAGGTAACCTTTAGGCCTACCTTAACTTGTGGTATCCTGCAAGGAAGGTAAGTTCGGACAGCGATATAACTGGTCCACTCTTCTCCCGAAATGAGTGGGGATAAGTTGTTCGGGCCGCTGAGGAGCAGGACCCACTTTCCATTGTGGGAGGGGTAGGACAGCCTTCGGCCTAGTTCTCCCCTTTGGTTCCACGGGAGGTACGCTATTCTGGCAGTTTGAGACTGAACCCGCTTTCGCATGTTGATATCGTAGGGAAGGTAAGTATTGGGTTAGGCTGGCGCTGACCCCACTCTTCGTTACAATGGAGGTCGGGATAAGTTGTTCAGGCCACCGAGGGGTCATGACCCGCTCTCCATTGCGAGAGGGGTAGAACAACCTTCGACCTAGTTCTCCTATTTGGTCATGTGGAAGGTACGTTGCTCGGGCAGTTTGAGACTGGACCCACAGTTGCCTGTTGACACTTGCAAGGAAGATAAGCCTTCGTCTTCGGGGTTGCCAAGAGTTGACCCGCACTCCACCATGGGAGGGATAAGGCAACCCTTCAGCCTACATTTCCCTTTGGTATCCTGGAGGGAGGTGACTTATTTGGACAGCGATGTGGCTGGTCCACTCTTCGCTACGATGGGGGTCGGGGTAAGTTATTCAGGCTGCCGGGGGGCAGGACCTGCTCTCTATCAGGGGGGGGATAAGGTGACCTTCGGCCTAGCCCTTCCCTTTGACCCCCCGAGAAGAATGTTGTTCAGACAGTTTGGGATTGGACCCACTTTCGGCTGCTGACATCGCAGGGAAGGTAATCATTAATTTGGTTATGATTTTGTTATTATTGATTTCGTTAATCGTAGATTGTCTTGTCAATGTTTTATTGATAACAAGGAAGTTCGAAGTAGACGTGATGTACTTGTCTTGGAAAATCACGTTTTTCATTAAATAGTATGAGTTTACAATAATTAAATTATATATTACAAAATAAAAGGAAACAGAGCCTTTGGCTGGGGAGCTTTCATTCGTTCTGCCATTGTCTCTAGGGCCATGCACCCTCTCACTCCCCCTCGAGCCTGGTGGGGTGAGTCGTAGACTTAAGGCCTGCCAAGGCTCTCTAAGAAGTGCATGGCCTAGTCTTTCCTGGAGGTGTCGTCTGGGGTAAGCCCATCATCCTTCTGCTTCAGCTCTTGGACGTGGCATTCTCTTGCCAAGACTTGTTTGCTTCGGATTTCTCCCATTCAGCTAGGAGTCGGGAACTTCATCTTGAGGTGGTAGGTTGACGTGACAGCCTGCAAGCTGTTGAGGGTGGGTCTTCCGATGATGGAGTTGTAAGACAACGGGGTCCTCATCACCAGGAAGTCGACCATGACCGAGGTCGTGCAGGGGGTGCTACCAACAAAGATTGACAGTGTGATGGTTCCCACGAGTTGAACAATACTCTCGGAGAAGCCCTTTAATGGCATGAGGGCCAGATGCAGCCGGGCAACATCTATTCCCATCCTGGCGAAGGCCTTTCAGAATAGGATGCTCGCATAACTCCCATTGCCAATGAGGATTTTGTGGGTGGTGAAGGTTGCGACTAGCATAGTCACCACTAGCGCTTCGTCGTGGGCGTACAGGACCCCCTCCTCATCTGCCTTCGTGAAGGAGATGATTGGGGTAGGCTCACCCCTTCGATGCTTGGCGGGATGGTACTTGGTCGAGTACACCTTGTGGTACCGAGCCTGCCTAGCGTGTGCTTTTCTACTTGAGGAGGAAACACCCCCACCCATGAATCCTCCCACTATGGTTCAGATTTCTCCGAGTGGAGGTACCCCTCGTGGTGGCGAACGAGGATGATCTTGATGCGGCCCCCGCACTGGTGGTCGTCGTCGAGGGTTGTCTTCCTTCCTACGCCGGTCGACTCGGTCCATCCTCATTTCCCTTGACCTTTGCCTTCTTTCTTGCTCTAGTCCCTAGGCTAGGGGATATCGTTGTCTTGTCTGCACCACATACTCCCTTCTCCCTTGCTGGGAGAAGCAATCCTCAGTGTTATGCGAGGTGGACCTGTGGTACATGCAGTGCCGACCTCTTGGATGGTGAATGTAGGCCAGTCGAACCGATGCCCTGGTCTCCTCGTCGGGGCTTCCTCTCTCCTCTTGTCTTGTGGACTCTTCTCCGACTTCTCCCGGGTTTTAGGCTCTATCAGGGTCTTCACATTCCTCTGTGCTCGCTCCAGCTCTTTCTTCCTCGACTCTGTCAGGGCCCAAAAAGTGTCGTGGGTGTTGATGAAGTTGTCGGTTTGGTCCATGAACTCCTGCAGCATCATGGGAGTCCTCCTTGCCAATTCAACCATGAATTGGGATCGTGGCCAAACCCCTCTTGGAAGCGCAACCAAGGTTATTTTCTCATCTTGGTCGTCAGTGGTCATGCACTCCTTGTTGAACCGGGTCAGGTAGGACTTTAGACTTTCATCCTCCCCCTGTTTGATGGTAAGGAGGTACTCCACTGGGCACCGCCTCCTCTGAATCGATAGAGACTCGAACCATACTCATGCTAGTCCCTTCAAGGTCAGTGGAAATGCTCTGCATGCCACCTTACCCAGAAAGCCATGCAGCATCACATGAGCCCTAAATGTTTCCAGGTGCTCAAGAGGGTCCCTTCCTCCGTCGTATATTTCCATGGTTGTGACCCTAGACTTTTGTGGTAAGGATACAATCATCACCTCCTTCGTGTAGGGTAGACCAGTGCTCGTGAGCAGTTGGTCCACTCATGATGACGTACCTACCTTCCTTGCGATCTCCTCATATTTTCCTTTGAGGCTACGGAGCTCGTCCTGCATGTTCTTTTGCTCCTCCTCCCTATTTAGTCTAGCATGTGTGTTCCAGGACCTCATGTGCTCGCTATCGTTAGACTTTGCTTCCTCATCCTGCACCTATTGAGGTTTTTTGAGTTTCTCGTTTTCTTTGCAAAATGTTTGCACCTTGTCAGTCAACTTCGTCACCCACTCCTCCATGTTCTTCGGTCTTGCTTCCATGGCTTCCTCCATATTCTTCACTCCTCCAAAAAGCTCGAATGAAACGACATCTGTGTTTGTTGAAGGAGTGTTGGAGTCAAAAGTCTAAGAAGCTTTTTAAGTTTTGACAACCCCACCACCACTCAAAGTCTCTCCTTTGTCTAGTCTTCTGCTGTTGCAGTCCAGCAGTCCAGTCAACTCAACCTCCCCCATGGCTACGCCAACATTTTTCTTCTTTATCCCATTTCTTTCGAATTTCCTTAACACCAAAAACCCAAGTACTATCTCTTTACAAGTACTTGTAAAATCTGTCCTTTTTCTGCAATCTCCCCTGAAACCAAAACAATCACTGTTTTAGTCTCATCTAGCGCATGCATATGTATAGTTGAGAAAGAACGTTGGAAAGATTTCTCAGCACTTGGCTAAGAATGAAGAAGTGTGAGGAGAGCATCCCTATACTCCATTTCTCCTTGTTTTTCATGTTCTTGTTCTGTCCTTTGGTCTTCTCTGAACTACCCTCAAATCAAAGAACCACCTTGATCGATCTTTCTAATCTCCTTAACAAAACAGATTTATCATGGGATATTAGCAAGGATCCATGTTCATGGAAAGGAGTTACCTGCAGCTCTGAGAATTCTTCCATAAAAGAAATCTCTCTATCGGGCTTTTCCCTCTCTTCCTCAGACTTTCTGCATCGTCTTTGCCAGATAGATTCTTTGATGAGTATTGATGTCTCCAACAACGCTCTGACCTTAATCCCGGAGGAATTCATCGAGGGTTGCGGTGAGATTGGAGGGCTGGAGCGCTTGAATATTAGCAGAAACAGGTTGGTTGGTCCTCTGCCTACTTTTCAAGGATTCGTTGGGTTGAAGTTCTTGGACCTGTCTTTCAATTCATTGAATGGAAACATTAGTTTACAGTTAGATGGATTGATTGCCCTCAAAAGTTTGAATCTTAGTGGCAACAAGTTCAATGGCCTTATCCCTACCAATCTTGGGAAAGCCATGGTTTTAGAGCAGCTTGAGCTCTCTGTGAATGGCTTTGAAGGTGGAATTCCTGATCAAATAATGGGTTACCAGAATTTGACTCTAATTGACTTGGGTGAAAATAAGCTTTCCGGCCCTGTTCCTGATACAATCAAAGACCTCTCTAAATTGGAAGTTTTGATTCTAACTTCCAATAACTTCAGTGGGCCAATCCCAGCAGCCATTTCAAATATCGGAACCCTTTCACGTTTTGCAGCCAATCAAAACAACTTTGAAGGTACAGTTCCCAGTGGAATTACAAGATTCCTCAAGAACTTAGACCTTAGTTATAACAAGTTAAGCGGGCCGATTCCTTCAGACATGTTGTCGCCGTCAAATTTGCTCTCTGTAGATTTGTCTTATAATTTGTTAAAGGGATCGATACCTTCAAACATATCTCCAAGTTTGGTCAGGTTGAGGTTGGGAAGCAATTCTCTTGATGGGCCAATCCCTCCTTCGGTGTTTGGAAAACTTGAGAAATTGATGTACTTAGAGCTGGATAACAATAGCTTGACCGGGCTTATACCTCCGGATTTGGGTTCTTGCCTGAGCTTGGCACTGTTGAATTTGGCAGGGAATAACCTGACTGGTACTTTGCCGGGACAGTTGGGAAATCTAAGCAGTCTTTGAAGTTATGAAGCTTCAATCCAACAGGCTGGTTGGAGAAATCCCGGTTGAAATTACTCAACTACAGAAATTGTCTACACTGAATATCAGCTGGAATTTGCTGAACGGTTCAATACCTTCTTCGATTTCAAGCTTGCGATACCTTACTAACATGAACTTACAAGGTAACCATCTCAGTGGTTCGATACCAAACGGTATTTCCGGTTTGGATTCTCTGTTAGAACTCCAGCTTGGAGGAAACCAACTTACCGGTAAGTTTCCAAGGATGCCGGCATCATTGCAGATTGCTCTAAATCTCAGCAGCAACCTCCTTGAGGGACCTATTCCATTTACTTTTTCACGGCTTATAGGATTAGAAGTTTTGGATCTCTCAAACAATCAATTGACAGGGGAAATTCCAACGTTTCTAACTGAAATGAGATCCTTGACACGGTTGCTACTTTCTAACAATCAACTATCTGGAGTTATTCCAGAGTTTGGTTCATGGCTTACTCTTGATGTCAAAGGAAATGAGCATCTTATTAACGCTACAACATCAAACACCTCACCAAAATCAGCCAAGAAGGGAAAATCAATTGCCGCTTCGATTCTGATTGGGTTTGCAGCAGCTCTTTTCACTGTTGGGGTAGCCACAGGCCTTGCTTTATCAATCTCAAGACGATATCACAGGGTTAATGATGAACAACCACAATCAGCAGAGGATCTTCCCCCTCCTCAGATGGACCAACATACAATACCATCAAAATACATCATAGATCAGTGAAGGAAAGATGTTAAGCGAAAATACACATTTGTGCAAAGTAGTAGCATCGACGATGCACGAAGGTACGATAGGATCCAAAATTGCTTCTATGAACTGTGTTCCAATGCTTCAAAGGCCGAAAATAATTGTGTTAAATTGATTAGCCAAACAGAACAGTTGAAAACACAGTACCTTGGTATCGCTAATCATGATACTAGAAACACAGTTGATACAACTACTTCCATGGAGGGCACGATCCCTAGAGTTCTTAGTCCATTGGTAGTTCGGAGTAAGGGACGACCACATTCTAAGAGAAAAGTGCACTCCACTGAAAAGAGTATTAAGAAATCCAGTACAAAAAGGCGATTGCACTACAATGAAGTTGGGGTTCATTTTTATTAAAGTTGTATACTAAATTTAAGATTCACTTGGTTTGAATGTTTTGTTGATTCTTATTTAATTTCTTTATTTTATTTTTTATAACAACAGCATAACTTCATTCATTAGAAAGTCAATACAAATAAAAACACTGCATAGTTACACAGCAACGTCCAAGGCAACTCTAGCTTGAATAAACTCTGGACAAGAATGCCACCATTGCAAAGTATCATCAATAAAATAAGCATGTCTTGCCAATAGATGAGCAGCCTCGTTCCCTTGACGACCAACATGGAGAACTTCAAAAGAATTAAAACGACTAAGAAGGCTTTTGATTTCATCAATCACAGACCCTCTTCTAGTTAAAGTAGCAACATTGGAGCAAATAGCTTCAACAATACTAAGTGAGTCACCTTCTAAAATCAGATTCAACAATCCCAAGTGAAGAATTAACTGCAAACCCCGCAAAACTGCTAAAGCTTCAATATCATCAACTTCAAAAACTCCATGTTCCTTACGACTTGCAGCCATTAAAACATCCCCATCACCATTCCGTAAAATAACACCAATACCAGCTGAATGGTTAGAATGAAATAAAGCACCATCGAAATTAAGCTTCACTTTTCCTTAAGGAGGACCCCTCCATGAAAGAACTTTTTCCTTATATAGCACGACATGGCACTTCTTCACATGAAGATAACTCTCAACATAACCAAGGCAACTATCTATAAGTTCAAGGATACAACATTCAGAGTTTTGGAAAATTTTCAGATTCCTATACTTCCAAAGACCCCATGAAATGGTGAGAAATATAGGGACTACACTAGGATCATATTTCAACAAAATCCAGACCAACTCTGAAAAGCTTACCACCTTCGGGAAATGATGCAAAATCTATGGACAGCGCTTAGCCCAAGCTTCATGAACTAAAGGACAACCACAAATTGCATGAAAAGCATCTTCCTCCCACTGCTGGCAGTGAACACAAAGGGTTGATTGTAAAATCCCTCTTCTTAGCAAATTGTAGCGTGTTTGTAGGCTATCCTTGCATGCTCTCCATCCAAAATTCTTCACTTTATTAGGCAGCTTTAAATGCCATAAATTTCTCCAAAACCACTTAGTAGCTTCTAAATGAGAGCTCTCAGGACCATCATGTTGAGACAGCAACTTCAGAGTTGCATAATATCCAGACTTGACAGAATATACCCCATTCTTAGTGCCTAGCCACATGAGTCTATCGTCTTCCCGTCTGGGCAGCAAAGGTAGAGAACAAATAGAGGCAGCCACATTAGTAGGAAACAGAGAAAACACCAACTCCCTGTTCCACAAAGGTAAATTCTGCATTAATAAATAATCAACAGTGGTATCCAATTGAATAATATGTTGAGTGGACTGAGCTCGCAATTGAACATTCATAGGCAGCCATTTATCTATCAAGATCCGAACTTTATCACCCTTACCAACATTCCACGTACAACCAGAGCAAAGAAGTTCTTTAGACGCATAAATGCTTCTCCATGCATAAGAAGGCTTTCTTGGTAAACTAGCATGCAAAAAATCTCCATTGGGAAAATACTTAGCTTTAAAGACCCAAGAGAACAAAGATTGAGGTTCCAACAACAACCTCCACCCTTGTTTAGCAAGTAAAGCTAAATTAAACATTTTGAGATTTTTAAAACCCATCCCTCCGCTAAACTTCGAATTACACAACTGTTTCCAACTCTGCCAGTGCATCTTACGTTCAGAATTTTTTTGTCCCCACCAAAAAC
Organism: Juglans regia; assembly: GCF_001411555.2. Lineage (NCBI taxonomy): Eukaryota > Viridiplantae > Streptophyta > Magnoliopsida > Fagales > Juglandaceae > Juglans > Juglans regia. The sequence goes on along the minus strand of NC_049906.1, from coordinate 14,415,593 downwards.
GAGCAAACATAGACTCCAATTCACTACAAATTCACTTAGGCAACAAAAAACAGCTCATAGTATATGTTGGGAATGCTTGAACCACTGCTTTAATCAAAATCTCCCTGTCGGCTTGAGAAAGTAGAAGTTCTTTCCACCCTTGAAGCTTACCCCACACCTTCTCTTTTAAGTCTTGAAAAGTAGCACTTCTAGACCTCCCCATGAAGGAAGGAAGCCCCAAATACTTAGAGTGATGTTGTACAGAAGAAACATTCCATATAGCCATAATAGTTGAAACAACATCTGCATTCACATTAGGACTGAAAAGCAACTCAGTTTTATCCAAGTTTAATTGCTGTCCAGAAACAGATTCATAGAAGGCTAAAATCTGCCTCAAAGCCAAATTCTCAGCACAAGTGGCTTGGCAGAATAATAAACTATCATCCACAAAAAATAAATGACTAATGGCAGGAGCCCGGGAGCATACCTTAACTCCATTAATCATCTGGCAAGTAACAGCATTCCTCAGTAAAGAGGAAAGAGCTTCAGTGCATAAAACAAACAAGTACGGTGATAGAAGATCACCCTGACGCAACCCGCGTGAAGGAACAAAAGACTTAGTAGGGAAACCATTAACCAGTACCCGATAAGAAACTGAACCAATGCATGACAGCACTAAGCTCACCCATCTCTGGTGGGAACCAAGCTTTAACATAACTTGTTCTAAGAAGCCCCATTCGACTCTATCATATGCTTTACTCATGTCTAACTTCACTGACATCACACCCTTACGACCCTTTTTCCTGTTTTTTATTGCATGGACAGATTCATACGCTACTAACATATTGTCCGTAATTAATCGTCCTGGCACAAAAGCACTTTGACAATCTGAGACCACCTTAGGTAAAATAATTTTAAGCCTATTAACAATAACTTTGGCAATGATCTTATAGACCACATTGCATAAGCTAATAGGCCTAAAGTCTTTCATATATTTAGGATTCTTCATCTTGGGAATAAGCACAACAAAAGTCTCATTAAGAAGAGCCGGGACAAACCCATTAGACAAGCAACACAAGACAGATTTAGTCACCAAATCCCCAACAGTAGACCAATATTTCTGGAAAAATAAAGGAGACATACCATCGGGGCACGGAGCTTTCAAAGGTTGCATCTGAAATAATGCAAGTCTGACCTCGTCCTCAGTATATGGCTTCAATAATTCAACATTCATCTCATCTGTGACTCGCAAAGGAATAACACTAAGAATATCGGTCGTATCACCCGTACTAGAACTCACAAACAACTCCTCAAAATAATTACAGACAACAGTTTCCAAAGCTTGCCCCTCATGCCAAATACCTTCATTATCTCGAAGCTTGCGAATATGATTTCTAGTCTTTCTTTGTGATGCCTTTCTATGGAAAAATTTAGAATTTTGATCACTAGAATCCAACCATAAAACACGAGATCGCTGCTTCCACATTAACTCCTCCCGTTCCAATAATAAGTTGATATCATGACGGAGTGACTTGATTAAAGCCACAGAAGAACCACTAGAAGAGTTAGCCACTACTCTAGATAACTCCGCCCTTTTATTTTTCAACTGGGTTTTAATCTCTCCGAACTGAATAGCATTCCACACCATCAAACCCCTTCGACAGGAAGTTAAGGCAGAATTTAAACCACTAAGGGCATCCCCATTATCAGCCTCGAGCCAAGCACTAGAAATGGTTTCAGCACACCCAACACTACCAACCCACATTGCCTTGAATCTGAACGGTCTACTCCCCCTTCTAGAGCACTCCAAACCACCCAAAGTATTCAAAACCAAACAATGATGATCAGAATGTGAAGTCAAAAAATTATCAACTGTAGCATGTGGAAACAAAGAAAACCAATCTGGGTTAGCAAGAAAGCGATCTAGATGCTCTTCAACCAAAGCACCATCCTCACGTAAATTAGATCAAGTGAAAAAGGAACCCCGAGAGTCGATCCCTTTCAACCCACAAAAATCCAAGGCATCACGAAAAACACGCATCTGACTACTCGGGCGTACTCTTTACCCTCTCTTTTCCGTATTAGAAATAATCTCATTAAAGTCACCAAAGCACAGCCATGGAGTGGGAGTTGCCACCGATAAGCCTTTCAACAAATTCCACACTAACTGTCGTCTACTTACAACATGATGCCCATAAATGGCAGTAATGCGACTCTTCAAACCCGTGACACTATCCACAACCCAAGCATCAAAATGATGTTTGGAGTAGGACATTAGGGTTAAATCCACATCCCTCCTCCAAAATAAAACCAACCCTCCACTATGCCTCAAAGAATCCACCGACAGTACCCCTGAGAAACCCAGAGTAAATTTCAACCGCTCCATTTGAGCAGCAACAGATTTAGTCTCCATAATGAGGACCAAATTGGGAACTTCTCTTCAGATCAAATCACGAAGAACACAAAGAACACGAAGTCCCCGTGGGTTCCCAAGCCCACGGGAGTTCCAGCTAAGGATCTTCATGGTTGTCGGTGAGGCTGACTTCCAGCCTCCGCCGATACCACTTGAAGCTCATCCAAACAGTTGGCATCAGAGGATTTAATCCTCTTGAAATCACCAGTGGATGTCCCAAGCCCACACCCCAAATCCCCATCACGTTTAAGAGGTAAGATTGAAAGAGACTTACCTTTGTGCCTAGTTGAAGCCGTAGCCCCCCTCCGTCGTGGCCTCCCTTTCTTGTGGCGGTCAGAAGCTGGAGCCCTAACTTGCACTTCCTCAGTGTCAATCGGCACAACTGGGCATCCACTTCTGTTCACTGCTGGTAAGTACACAGACCCCTCAACAAAGTCAAGTTTGGACACATGTGCTAGAATTTTTTTCAACTCCTTCGACAGCTCATCACTCACAGGTAATGTAAAACTAAATTATTTTGGTAATTTTTTTAGTGAATTGCGTAGCCACTTTTTACATTTTTTTATGCCCCTATAGGACAACGTTGTGGAGGCTTTTCATTAGGACTTCAATACTTTTTGATTGGTAGATGCCGTGAGAAAAGTTTGTAATTTTGGTCACAATTTTGTAATCTTGGGATTTTATTGAATCTGTTTTTTTTACTCTTTGTTAATGTAAGCATTCATGGTTTTCCTCTATTGATGTAAGCACTCGTGGTTTTTGTAACTTTTTGTTGATGCAATATCATAATCATAATCATGCATTTTGGATTACAATAACAATATTGAACTGCTAATTGCATAGGAGTGTCATTAAGGTACACAGTACTACATGAAGACACAAGATTACATGAAATTAACCTCATAGATTACATATTGTCTTAGAATTTTCCAAAAAAATGCCTAAACAAAGTACCCATGACATTGAGATTACTAAGATGTACATGACTCTCTCAACCTTTCTGTTGCGCCTCTCAATCTCTATTTCTAGCCATTGTCGAGTTGTTTGGACATCCATTGCTAGTTGTATCTTTTGAATATGAGTTTTTAAATGGTTGATCATCTTCTTGCCATATGGTGGTATTTCCGGGTCATACCAACAAAAATATCCGCAAGAATGCCCAACCTGCAAAATCAACTAATGCATTAACAAACTAGGATTATCATTCACTTCTTAGCAAACAAGAGTGAAATAATATACCTCAAAGTTTTGGCAACTGAAAAATCGACGCCAATCATAATCCTCCGTATGTGTAGTTTGTCTACATGTTTTAATACCTAAAAAACATATTGGATATTCATTTTGACAAGAGTTCTTTAAGCGTGAGATATTACTAGTGCTACTACGTGCTTCGTAGTAGCTTCTGACATTGTATCAATATTGTTCTATTGTTCTATAAGGCCCCTTCAAAAGTAGAAAGTCAAAGGAGAAATAATCAACATTTCTTTTGTGGGACAAAAAATAAGACAACTCTATAACTAGACATGAGAACTATCAACAAGCTTGTACAAAGACATGCATTTATATCAGCAAATTGAGGAGCTAGTTATGGAGGCACTTGTTGGTACTTGTGCTTTTCATGTCTTCTGTGATAACATATAAAATAATCAATACATTATGAAATGGAGGCACTTGTTATGAATACTAGATCATGTGTTTACCTTTAAGCACTCATGTTTACCTTTAAGCAGCCATATCAATTGCCATCACATTTCACAATGCCATTAGAATACCATAACGTACCCCCAACTAAGGAAACACTTGGAATTTTCATTCTTAATGGGTAAAGATAACATACCTGCTGTTTATATTCACCTATCACCAGACAACTAGCAACAACAATAAAAACCATCAATAAAGTCTTAAAAATCAAGCTTGAAAGCTCAACAACTGTACCAACTAAATAAATACAAATTCATGCCTCTCGATCTTTTTGTGTGTGTGAATAAAAATTCCAGAACCCAAAGTTATTGAAAGAATCTTTCACATTGTTGTCTTTGGGGTTGTTTTCCAACAAAAGCCCTGAAAATCTAGGAAATTGTTCTCTAAAATTGCAGTAATGGAAACCAGAAATACATGTGGTTAATACAAACTTTTTCCTTTGCATTTTCAAGCATTCCAATGGTTAATACAAAATTGCGGTTCTCCTTTCAATTTTCACAAACATTTCATATGCATTCCCTATTTTCATAATAGTTGTATCCATCATTCAATTTACATTCCTTTCCTTAGTACAATACTGTGACTCATAACAAGGATCATAACAAACTCCCACACAAAAAACAACATTTGCAAAATTCCACTACACACAGTAAAAAAACCATAAAGAGGCGAAATGAAAAAAAAAAATGCAGAGATAGAGAATGGAAATCCAGAGATAGATACAAAAATAAAAATAAAAAAAAATCGCTCAAAAGACCAAGCAAATTCCAGATAAACAAAAAAAAAATGTAAAAATTGTTTATCTCGGCAGGTGCATGCAGGGGAAAGAAAGAAACTGAGGTAAAAAACTTTTTTTTTTATCTTGTGCCAGTCGAAGATTCCTTCGAAGATGGAGGGGAGGAGATGAACTCGAAGTCAATGTTGATCTGCAATGGGGCTAGGAAGATAAGTCGAAGACACAGTGGGGCTGGGGAGAAGTTTTACGCAAGTTTGGGGGGGGGGGGGGGTAGGTGGGATGGGGATGTGTTTTATGTGGGCTTAAAAAAAATAAAGGAAGTGAAACGTGGAGGGCCACGTCAAACGGGATGCACCAACGGGATATGTAGTATTATCCTAATAAATATCATGGAACACATCTCACTCAACTAATAATTGCAAAAGGAGCAAAAATAGGGCTAAAACAAATGTATGGTAGGGTCCTAGTTTTCGAGTCATCTTCATCTGCTACAGCCTACGCGTGTTTGAATAAGCCGTTGCTACTACTGTTCAAAGCATGGAATGGACTCCAAGCCCGGTCGAGCATACTTTTTGTACTATATGCAGAAACACACGCATTCACACCCCAAAATGTCTCTTCTGAGCTGTCCAAAATGGGTTGTTGCAGGGATATGAAATACACGTAAGATCTACAAGGATCCCATAGACGGGGCCATTGTTAATGTTGTGTTTCACACGCCTTTAGGCTAAATTCTGACAACCCAGGTCTTCCGAACTTGGGCCTGTAAAAGATAGGGAAAAAGGCAACTAGGAGAGGGCGGCTTTGCGGCTGTGGAGTCTTTGATGCCAAAATTAGTAAATTCTCTTAGAAGTTTGTAAATAAGTAAGAGAGTCTAGGGATCAGAAAGTTTTCTCATACCTAGGACTTACTATTTATACTATAGCATGTCTCCTTTGTACTATTCCTTTTGTCAGAGTCCTTTAAAGCGGCATGACTCTACAAATGCGTCATTAATATGGCGTGTAGCTTGGGTAGTGGTGCCATTAATGCGGCGTGATTTTTCGATTTCCCTCACCCCGCTAGTGTCCTTGGTGTTCCGTTAATACCCCTCCTTTTAGAGGATCAAGGGTCTCCCGTACATTACGCCCACTACACAGAAAAACACTCAAGAGCTGGATACTATTCAAGGGGTCTCTAGGTCGACGGGTCTCATCCCCTACAGCATGTTCCCTCATGCAGGTTGCTTCTAGAGGAGCCTATCGATGGGCCAGGTTTACCTGTTTGGGGTGGGGCTTTTGTTCCATTGGTCGCCATTCTTCAGGCTGTTGGGGGGGGGGATTTGATTACAAATAGCATGTGGAAATAATTTAATCAAGTGATTAAACACAATGCTAGAAATCAGATCCATTTAGGGTTTGGAATCAAGTTTGGGGTTTGGAGAAACCTTTTAGGGTTTCAATTTCAACCAAGCTTTTGGAATTTCAATTGGATTCTAAGTATTTAGGGTTTGACTAGGGTTGAAATCTTGTTTGGTTTGGCACAAATGGGTTGGTTGGATGAAATAGTATTTTGCTTAGGTGGCATGATCTCACACATCGATTTCCTCACATTTCCATATTATGGTTACTCTTGGTGTTAAGTGTCCAATACTTTTCACCAAATGTGGCTAAAATCTTTCCAAGTGTCCAAATAAAATTTTTATATCCTAATTTAGACATTTCACACTGTGATTTTGAAAATACTGCATTTGGTGCTACAATCGAGGTTACCATTCACTCCGAAAAAGTGAGATATAAACTTTGCACTGAAAGATCCTAAACAAACATACTAACTATTAGTACAAATCGTTATCAAATTTGGACTCCAAAGGGTCTTGAAATAATCAAACAAGTGTTTCATCTAAAAACTAAAAATAGGTTTATTGCGCTATAAAATCCTAAATATTCCTCTGAGTCTAATGGTGCAAACCGTATCCCTTTCTGACTCTTTTTAACTACCTCAAATAAATAAAATTACACTTTTGGCATTATAATGAATGATAATACTGACTATACTGACAGAGTAAAACCTACGCGATTAATCGATTCATGAAAACTTATACGGTTTTCATAAGGTTCCTAAAGCCTAAAGAAATTCATCCTTTAAATTTTTGGCAGACTATTACAATCGCCAACAATGATTGAAGTGGAAAATTTTCTTCTTTAATTCTAGGTGTTGGACCTTTGTTTTGCCAATCTACATGAAGTTAAGTACCATGAAGTTAAGAAAATGTGAAAAACATTTTTTTGATAAGTAAGAAATAATATTATTGATATGAATGAAATAGGCATAGACCATGTACACAGGAAGAATACAGAAGAACACCTACAAACATTCTAAATATGAGAAATTAAAGATAAGAAATCATGGACATTATCCCCATTTAATACAATAACGGAAAACCAAAGCAGTAAGGTGTCGAGAAAGAACTTCTTCAACTCAATTAATGAGCGTTCCTTATCTTCACACTGCTGCCACTTGCTGACAGCCCTGCATCTTCCTCTAACAACCTAACAAATCCACCACCCTCAAAGGCATAACCCAATTAACATCAACCATTTGAAAGATCTCATCCCACAACACCCTTGTGGCTTCACAATGTAGTAAGAGATGGTCCACAGATTCTCCATTCTTCTTACACATGCAACACCAATCCATCACTACACATCCTCTCCTCCGCAAATTGTCTGTAGTCAAGATCTTCCCAAGAGCGGTGTTCCATACAAAAAATGCTACTTTAGAAGGCACATGAGACCTCCAAATATTCTTCCAGGGAAATGGATTATGGTCCTGTGTAACCAAAATGTTATAATACGCCTTAACAGTACATTTTTTGTGCTTACTAGACCTCCACTTCAAACTGTCACACTGTGCCAGAGGAATCTCCATGGAATATAATAGACTGAAAAAAGTTGAGACAATAGATAATTCCCAATCATGAAAATCCCTATTAAAAAGAATATTCCACTGATGAGAACCATGAACAAATGGCCGCATATCCGCCACTGAGGCCTCCCTATTAGCTGCAATACGATAGAGAGTCAGAAAAGCCATTTCCAATGCATGATCACCACACCACAAGTCCCGCCAGAAATTGATACAACTACCCTCACCGGCTACAAAACGAATATGTTTTTCGAAACAAGGCCAACCCTTCCTTATAAACTTCCATAAACCCACTCCATATCTCCCTCTCATTTCATTGGAACACCAACCACCCCAAGTAACACCATATCTAGCGTCTATAATCTCCTTACACAATGATCCTCCCTCCGAGCGATATCTCCATAGCCATTTCCCCAATAGAGTTTTATTAAAAGTTTTCAAATTACACACTCCCAAACTCCCATAAACAACTGGGGCACATACTGTCTTCCAACTAACCAAATGAAACTTCTTCTCCTCCCCCAAACCCCCCCATAAGAATGTCCTAAAGAGTTTCTCGATCCTATTCACCACTCCTGCAGGCATAGGAAACAGAGATAAGAAATATGTGGGGAGGTTAGTAAGGGTGCTCTTGATAAGAGTGAGACGACCCCCTTTCGATAAATACACTCGTTTCTAACCAGCCAACCTTTTCTCTATCTTTTCTACCACCCCATCCCATATAGCTCTAGCCTTGAAAGTTACTCCCAACGGAAGACCCAAATATTTCATTGTAAAGAGGACACCTTACAATTCAAAAAACTTGCTAAACTAAGGATATTTGAGACCTTACCCATCGGAACCATCTCAGACTTACCAAGATTCACTTTAAGCCCCGACACTGCTTCAAAGCAAACTAGCAATGCTCGTAAGTTTTGGATCTGGCTATTATCCGCTTCATAAAAGATTAAGGTGTCATCTGCAAAAAAAATGTGTGAAATGATAATAGGGCCATGAGACCCACTGCCCACCTGAAAACTAGATAAGAAACCTCCACCAACAGCGGCTTACACCATTCGACTTAAAGCCTCCATAATTATAACAAACAAAATAGGAGAAAGAGAATCTCCCTGCCATAATCCTCGGGAACTATCAAAGAAACCAGCCAGTGTACCATTAACTAGAACTGAAAATCGGGTAGTTGAAATACAATGACGCATCCAGGAAATCTACCTATTCCCAAAACCACACCTCTCAAGCAGGTATAAGAGGAATTCTCAGTTGACATGATCATGCCTTTTCCATGTCAAGCTTGGAAAGAATCCCTGAACCTCCCTCCTGCAGTCTATGATCCAAGCATTCATTTGCAATAAGCATCGAATCAAGGATTTGTCTCCCACGGATAAATGCATTCTGAGGCTTGGAGATAATATGTCCAGTATGGGACTTAACCTGTTAGCTAGAACTTTCGAAATAATCTTATAAACACCACTAACCAAGCTTATAGGGCGGAAATCCTCAATATTCGAAGCCCCATGTTTCTTAGGAATGAGCGCAATGAACATTGCATTAAGGGATTTTTCAAACTTTTGAAAAGAGTGAAATTCACTAAAGACCTGCAAAACATCAACTTTCACTATGTCCCAACAAGTTTGAAAGAAACCCATAGAAAACCCATCCTGGCTTGGTGCTTTATCATTGGCCATCCCAGAGATAACCTTGTAGATCTCTTCTTCATCAAAAAGTATCTCCAATGCACTCACTCTAAGAGTCAATTGCTTCAAAAGGCAAGGCATCGAGCTTCGGCCTCCAAGAAACCATTTCTGAGAGAAGGGTCTCATAATAATGCACAATATGGTTTTCTAGCTCAGGGGGAGAAGATAACACCTAAGAACCTGAATGTAGAGACTCAATAACGTTGTTGTGCCAATGTGAATTGGTCACTTTATGAAAGAACTTTGTGCACTTATCACCTTCTTTCAAACAAAGGGCCATAGATTTTTGGTGCCATGAAATCTCTTCCGACAACAATCCTTTCCAAATTTGCTATAACCGTACCCTTCCTCAATAACTCCTCCGAATTATCTCCCAATATTTCTTTGCCCTCTAGCTCCTACAATTCCTCCAACAGTGTTGACTTCTACTCATCGATATGGCCAAAAACTTCCAAGTTCCGCTTCTTCAAATCTTGTTTCAATGCCTTCAGCTTGCCTGCATGAATAAAGCTTGGAGTACCAATAAAATGATACGATGACCACCAAGCACGCACCATCTCTACGAATCCATCCGATGTTAGCCACATGTTTCGAACTTGAAGTACTGGAGACCCCTGTGAATGCCCCTACAATCTAGTAATATAGGAAAATGATCTGAGTTAATTCGATCTAATCGTTTTTGACTGACTTCCGGATAGTGGGCTTCCCACGAAGGGGAGATGAGGAATCTGTCCAATTTTGACCACACTCGACCATTTGACTAAGTGTACTCCCCCCTACCAGAGGGAGATCCATGAGATTCAGATCAAAAATGAACTCAGAGAACTCCTCCATAGCCACAGTGTTCCGATAATGCCCTGATCACTCGCTTGGAAAGCATGTAATGTTAAAATACCCCCCATGCACCACGTCACATCCCATAGTGAGTATATGACTGACAACTCCTCCCACAACCTTCTCCTCTCCCTATCCACATTAGGACAATATGAGCCTACAAATGCCTATTCCCATCCGTCATCCACATTTTTAAATAAAGTTGCCACCGAGAAATCTTCAATATACTCTTCAATCGCCTCAATCACTCTTTTATCCCACATTAATAATACACCGCCTGAGGCTCCCTAAAAGGCTAAATACGACCGACCCACATACGAGCACCCCTAGAAACTCCGCACAATTCTTCTATCAATAAAACGCAGCTTTGTTTCTTGGAAACATACCACATCACCCTTCCATATTCGCAATAAAGATTTGATACGAAGACGCTTATTACGATCATTAAGCCTCCGTACATTCCAAAATAAAATCTTAGGCTTCATTTGGACATAGATTGCCCCTCCCTTTCGATCTCTCCCTTCTGCCACTCTCTTCCTTTACATCGTAATTGATGGAACAAGTTAACCTTTTAAGTTCCCTATCCCGCTTTGCGGCTGAGTTCGAATGGCTATCTTCAAGTGCCACAAGAAGGGCCTTGAATTGTTCTTCATAACCTCCAAAAGATATCCCAATAACAGTTTGTAATTCCTCTACCTTCTTAAACACCTTGCTTGACGGACTACTCCCATATTTAAACTGGGAGGAAGAGTACACAAAGGGGTTAAAACAGCCCCCTCCCCACCAACACTATTATTGCCAAACAGAGCCAATTGCATGTTTGAGTATGAACTTGAAGCACTAGTTACAACAGATTCACTAGGTAACACAAGAGTTTCAGAAAGTCCCATCCCAACTTCAAAATCACCTCCCACATAATCCCCCAACTTTTTTCCAACAAAAAAACCCATCTCCCACAGAAAAATACTTCTCGGAGAGCCCAAATCCTCCACTAGAATAAAAAACCCATACTTCGGTGTGACAGACGGCACAAGAAAGTCAATGGGACCTCCGACCACCACACTCGACTACTTTTGTGCCAATTCCGAGGAGAACATGTCCTTCTCGACGATACACAAACTGACCTGAGAAAATTGTCGGTACGAAAATTGTCTCTGACAGCTACCGGCTCACTCTCCAAGCCCCAGACCTCGCAGGTGAACCTATCCCCAACGACGACGACCCCTCCTCGAACACCGGCTTTTGCGCACCTTTTGATGAGATGAGGGGTCTCACAGGATTTGTAATGACAAGTTCCTTGAAACCTGTCGGCACAACTACCGACGTCCCAGACTTCGCCGGCGAGTCCGCTACCACTGGCGTTGATCTCTGGGCCACCACCGGCAATGGAAAACGAGGCTTCGACGATGAAGGTACCTCGCCCGAGTCTTTGCATCTCCATACAGGATTTACTATCTAGGCTCAAGGCTAGGCCTAAGCCAGGGACTGGGACTGGGACTGGGGCTGGGCCAGAGGCTGAGCCCGAGCCAAAGGGATCGGGAGATCCTGTTGCTCCAAATGGGCCAGTGGCTGGGCCTGAGCCACTTGAAAGGCCCTTTGCTGACACCCGTATGAAACCGATCCCTTCCCCTTAAAACCCACATTACACAGCTCACTACGTGAGCCTATTTCCTGGCCCAACTTCATACCCCACTTTAACCCCTCCTCCACGCACTGTTTCACATGAGCCAAGTTAATGTGCAAAATACCCACTTGTTTCTCCATATCAACCACTGTGTGCAACAGATTTTCCATATCCAGCCCCGACATGCACCTACCAGTGCCATTCCCATTGTCATGCTGCGCCTTCACCCCTATTGTCCTTTCTGCGAATTTTGGCTCTTTTGACAGGGCCTCCCTGTACGAAGAGAAACCAAAGTGCCCCTATCCCTGCTCCTGTGACGAAGAAGAAAACGACCATGGACAACTTCCTCTGTTATTCCCCTCCAAAACAGAGGATGTATCAGCAAGTTCCTTCAACATATCCCCAAAATTTCTTCAACCTACCCCCATTCTCCCTTCCGGAATCACTACTAAACCACACCTCTTCTTTTTACTAAACTCCGATAATGAAAAAAAATTATCAAACACGTTACGTAGTCTCTGCATCACCAAGACCTGATCCCCAACTCTTCTCTTTCTAAGGAACACATAGGAGTCACCACAGGCTATACCTTCCTTCACCATGACAGCCAACCAACCCAAAGCTTCTTGATCAATGATGATGTATTTCACAATGCGACAACTACTCTCCGTGATTTTCCACCATCTTTCATTAAGCTTTTTGAACTCAAAACACTTTTGATCAATGATAACATTCCTATTTGATCCCCATCTCAGCACGACTATGCATAAAAACGCAGCAGAAATAGAACTATACACCACGGAATATTTCCACCATACGCAGAAAATTACCAATGGCAAAAGAAAAAAAAAAGCATTTTTTCTCAAGTGTACGGAGAGAAAAAAACTTTAGAGAGAGAGAGAGAGAGTAGCAGTATTAAAGCTATTTATCTCTAAAAGAGGCGATCATTAGTTGTTTGAACGATTTGAGGAAGTTCCAATCACTGAACATACCCTTTAGATTTTGAAAGTAAAGTGAAAAACATAAAAGAAATAGGATTGAAAAGTTGAAAGAGACCTGCATGCCTTCTCAAGTAGATGTGTTTGCTCCAAAATTCTACAATGAGATGAACTTCTATGGAGTTATGAGACATTATATCACAAAATGATCAAAGAACCTTTTTCTGTATAAAACAAATAGGCCATAACAGTGAGCCGTGTACATTGATAGTTTTCATAATTGGTCCACAATCCATGTGTAGGTACTGGAGAATAAGTCTTCCAGCTCTAGACTTTTGACTTTTCTCCAACTAGTTTTCCAGACTAAGTCAACTTCTCTATAACTAACCATTTGAAATAGAAAAGTGGGCAAAAGAACTGAAGTAGATAGAGAGGTGAGAGATAAAAATAAAAATAAAAGAGGGAGGTGAGAGATGTGAGAGATCTCATACTCTACAAAAACCAAAAATCGACTCAAAGGCTATTTATACATATACATGAAATTAAAGAACTTATTCTTAGAGTTTAATCTCATCATATAAAACTAACCAAGTTTGAAGAAAAATTGATGGCATAATGCCAACTTTAGTGTTCTTATGGCCAAACGATTTCAAAGTGCATATCTAGATGCAACCAAAGAACCTTAAAAGAAAAGGAAAAACACATACATTGTCTTGCTCATTAAAACCACTTTGAGGCATTTCCTTCAACTTGTGCCAAGTAACAACAAAACTTATTTACGTGTAGAATCAAATTTCTTGTTTTTCTCAAAGTATTTATGAATTATTTTCCATAACATCATGTGCTTTTGATCTTTTCTTTACACTACATCTAAGGAAACTTCAAGTTATCTCTTCACAAGCATCAAATCTTCATCGTTATTAAAGTTTTTACCTCGTTGTGATTTTCATCCAATAAGATCAACCTCAATAACTTCAACTTGGGGTGGAGATAGTTGATGTTCATTTATCTCATTTGTGGATTCCATGAAAAAGTCATTGTTATTTAGAAAATTTGTGAAAATAGGCATCTTCGTGAGTTATTGAATCCATTCCCATTAGAGATGTATAGTAGGCAAGCTGAGAATATAGAAAAATCTATATTCTGCTCTTTTTAGTCATATACACAAACACTTGGTAGGCAACAATGACAAAGGGAAAACAAAGAGAATATCATAGAACTTGTGATTCTGTGTACATGTAACTCAGTATTTCTCAAACACCAAAATGCAAAGCAGTACATTCAGCCCAGAAATCAGCATAATAGTAAAAGCAAAGTTTAGCATTCTTCTACGAATAGGAGCTGACCAAATAAAAAATAAGGTAGACTTTTATGTATGAGAATTAGTTAAATACAAAATATAAAGTATTTTAATCATATGTTTTGAAACAGATTAGAGTAATAAATGAACCGACCAACCATCTATGTTTGTACTCTATTGAGATGCTAAGTGAAATGAAGAATATATATTATTTCCAACTATCAATTAGTGTTCAAAATGATCAAAATTCACACATTAGACTCTTCGAAATAGCACCTTGTGTATAATTGACAGTTAAGATGAATAAGTGACAAAAAAAAAAAAAACAGTGGGAAACTTCTATGAAAATTTCAAAGCTTGTAAAAATTGAAGAATTACAACGAAAAACAAAGCTATCAAGTGAGAAAAAATAAAACAATATGTATAAAACAATATGCATAAAGCAAAGGAAAAGGTAAACCAAGTCGAAAAGGTGGGGAAAAAAGGAAGTGAGAACCTCTAGTTTACCAGATATCTGAACCGAATATTAGATAAAAAATAGAAGTGGTGGCCTTTTCTATTTTCTCGTTACTAAGATTCGGAAGAGATGAAGCCTCCATGCGAAATGTGAAATGAAAATCAAATGCAGACGTCGATAGTAGGGGTGCGCCAAAATGAGAAAGCGCCCCAGTGAGAGAGAGCCAAAAATAAAATAATGATAAAAAAAAGTGAATGGCCAATCAGTTTCATTGGCTAGAAAATTAGTTTGCTATGAGTTGTTTTTTGAGCTGGCTAGCCAAACTTTGGCTAGATTTAATCTCTGGCTAGCTCACTACCAGTGTTCTTAGATTGGGTTGTATCTCAGTTATGTTGGCTTAAGATTATCTCTATGCTGTCGTTCTCAATTTATAATAACCTTTTAAAATATGCTTCCATGACCATTTAATGGATGTCATTCTAGATGATATTTATATATATATATATATTTAGATTATATAAATTTTAGGTGCTAATATTTCCCGCGGTTATAGTTTGGTTTTGTATAATTCTACAACATTGTATTTGCTGGCCATATTCATTCGTAAATATCATTAGACGCATTCATTGTAATTTCTTGTGACAGATTTAGAATGTCAA
This sequence comes from Juglans regia, assembly GCF_001411555.2. Taxonomy (NCBI): domain Eukaryota; kingdom Viridiplantae; phylum Streptophyta; class Magnoliopsida; order Fagales; family Juglandaceae; genus Juglans; species Juglans regia. Next base: position 14,400,351 of record NC_049906.1, on the reverse strand, counting down.
AATTAGTTTCTTCGTCATCTTTGGTTAATCGTACTTTAAGTCACCGTCCAGTAAGCATATGCAGTTTTAAAGCGCCACTTAGAGCATGGAATACTCCAAAAAATCCAATACGACCCTTTTTTGAGTGTCTCAAATACAATACAAAGGTATAGACAATCTATTAATACAATAGAATTCACCCAAGAAGACATTCACTTTTGCTTACAATTTCCTTTTATGATATACAAAATCTTAAACTTTGGCATTTCATCACAAAGTAATAAAAAAACTAGACTCTAGCATGCACTTACCTTATATATTAAAACAAATTGGTTCCAGCAGCCAAAGAAAGCCCTTTAACTGCCCCTGTATAGGAAGGCTTCAAACTGCCAGTAGCTCCCTGACCATTGAATTGGTTGGGAGTCTCGCCATTTGGCCTAGAAAGACTAGCATTCTCAGGAGGGGCACTCGGACCAATAGATAGGTTTGGAGGAGACCCAGAACCAGAGAGCTATTGGCCATTCACTGCTTGAGAACTTACCTTTTAGCCACTAACAGTAGAGGGCTTTCAAGACTTCTCCACCGAAGGACATTGCAAATTAACAATAAGCCAAACTATGGCATTCAATCACAACTACTAAACATCATCACAATAATCTTGACATTCATTTGCCAAATTTAAAAAGGGCAACAAGTCTACAACTTGGTACATCTAAATAGAAATATGTGAACAAGTTTCACCAAAACTTTGGTTTTCCTATAATAAAATCTCTGCTTGTGTTCCATCCATCCTAAATTGCATCTAGGAGCATAATACAACATAAAACAACAAACACATAACTAAGCTAAATATGTTAATACAAATTCAAAAGACTAAATAATAGAGTTCTATATATTTAAACCTAAGTGAGAACACTTTGATGTGTCCCAATCAAATAACCTTGTTGTGACTCTGCCACTAATGGATCAAATTGATGTTTGCTTGTGTCCAAGACTTCGATAGCCTTTCTGCATGACTAATAACCAATGAAATATAAACTAGATGAAATAAGTGCAAATATATTACTATAAACTAGTCAAAATAAGAGTTAAATAATAGTAAGATAATAGTACAACGACCTAAACTGTATATTTTTCTCTTCTCACCAACCTTATTTTTCTTGATTCGTTATATCTTTGCTACATTCTCAATTCTAGATACCCTCCTCTTAAATGGTGGTCTACCTTTGCCTCTCACATCAAGGGGGTTGAGTACTTTTTTGGAATTTCCTTATATGGTTGCATTAACAGTTGTACAATCAACATTGGGAATTGTGGGGTGGGGCTTTGCAATGTGATAGATCTCATTCATCATATAACTTGTAAATTATATGATCAACATGTTCATCGCATGACGATACATTTGTTATTACTTCCTAACATGTTTTCAATATATGTGAATATATGCGAGTTTGTAGTCTCTGATCAACAAAATCATAGCCGCTCTGAATAAGCTTATATCTCCACCAGCCAAAATGTATTTCTCTGGTAACGAATGGACACGTCTAACTGAAAAATGGCTAAACTATGTCTACAGAGTATCACTCTCATCTCAAACAGTCCGCATATATATTTAGCCTCGCACTCGTCTTCATTTAAGTGTATAATATATGTAATTTCCTTAATGAAATATACAACATTAACCTGGTTATCTACGTGATAAGTTGAAATTTTACCCTATATTTTCAGGAGATGCCATTAAAATATTTCATTCTCATTATCTCTTGTTGAACTTCTGTAAATTTGAAGTTAGTGTAAAATTCTTGCATTCTATTTTCAAGTGGCAAGTGTGAAATACATGGAATCGTAAAATTCAATGAATGAAAGTTAGCAACATTTTCATTTTCAATCTTTTTCCTTAATGTATTGTCAAGCTGATTGACAAACTTTTTTATGTTTGTCTTAGTATGAACAAAACTGTCGAAGAAAGCATTAATGTTCTCTTTTCGATGATCACTTCTACTCATTCCAACCCAAAATAAAATTTTCAAGTATATTTGTACCCGATACATATGGTCAATGTGTAAACTTTGCAACTAGAAATTGTTATGTAAGTTGTATCTACTAATTAACACATCCTAAGAGTTCTCAAACTTCTCACGAGTTTGAGAGTCATCGACACACTTTAACAACTGACTTTTCAAACCACATTTGTAATCACTATGGGAACAAAGATTCTCACGTACATTTTCTCATTATGTACTATAAACAATATCTATGGCTAGTGTTCTGAAAGACGGTTGCGTTTGCATTTATCATCGTTCTATCTTGATTTTTTATAATAGTTTTTGGAGCTTCCCATGCATACAATTTAATCAAATTTCAAATAACCATACAAAGGTTTATGTATCTTACTTCAAAACAAACTTGCTTCCAGAAGGATTGACTTGTTATGGTGGTTTACACCCACGAAAGATGCGTAAGAGAATGCCATATCTATTCGTCAAATATGTCGTATTGAATGTTATAACATCAGCAAAATATTTGTATGCTCCGCTACTTTGTGCATTTGCACAAAAAACATTCCTCAATCTCGAATCATCATCCAAATCTGTTAGGGCAAAAACTCCATCATTCTTTTATTGCAGTTTGCAAAAACTCATAGAGTGCTTTAGCACCACATTCAAGTTGTAGGTGTCGTGACTTATCAATATAATTACGAAAATATTTTATTTATTTATTTATTTAAAAAAGGCAAGTTCTCGAAACCACTCACTCAACTACAAGAGTGTTAAAACTCTTAGGGTCTATTTGGCAACACAATTATTCTCAAATATTCTCAAATATTTCTTTCTCAAACATCACTCAAACGTAAAATATTTTTCAATTTCAAATTTTTAACTTTTGTAATTAATCATTACCTAATTATTATAATTTTTCCAAACTTAAAAAAAAAAAAAACACAAAAAGCAATATTGTCTTGTCAAATTTTAAAATAAAATTTATATTAAAAAATTATACTCACACAATTTTTTAATTTTATAATATTTGTATTCAACTTTTTCTCTCTTATTTTTCAAAACTCAATAAAGCATTTTAACTCAAATAATTTTACTACTATTTACAAATATATTGCAATATTATAAGTATTTAAATGAACCCTTATTCATTCATATGCAACCTTTGTCATTCGTATCTAATACCCTCTTTACATCCTTGTTCATTATTTATTTATTTCATTGAAAAAACCTTGATTTTCTGGACCTAGTCCATGACTGTGTGTAGGGGTGAAAATTTGTGTTTATAGACCGTGTTCATATTGTGTCAAGTCATGAACATTCGATTATATGGGTCAATCCGAATACTACCCGTTAAGGTTAACAGGTCAAATCTTCAAACCCCAAAATGACCCCTTGACCCATTTAAATAACGGGTTGTGTAGTGTCACCTGTTTTGAACTATTTAATAATTAATTAAAAATAGGTCAACATGACACACGAGTCATTCAGACAGTTTCATGTAAATGGGTCAAACTAATATGCATAACCCATTTGACCTAATTGACATTATTTTACATAAAAGTTAAAATTTATATTTATTAGTAGCCACAATATCTAAAAAAATAATAATAAGATTAACTACTAACAAAAAATATCAATATTTTTTAGATTTTTACCTATAATAAAATTAATATTATTAATCCAACAATAGCATATTTGAGTATACGTCGATAATTACAATCCCAAAAATAAGATATAGGCATATTGAAAAACACCGATATTACAACCCAACAATAAAACTTTGCGGATTGATTTCAAGTTAAGTGAGATGACTTGTTTATTAATCGTGTCTCCACGAATCAACCATTTTGACTTGAACCCAATTATATTAAATTAAAATCTGCTAAGTTTGTGTCGTGCTCATGTTGAGTTCACGGATCATGTCACATATTATCACCCCTAATTTTGTGTGTTCTCTACCGTTGTCACACGCAACATCCCATCAATCAAAATCACATTAATCTTTGTCTGACATACCATCTTTCTTGCCAGACGTGACTTAAAAACATTTGACTCCAATTTCATGCCTTGCTGCCACAAGCACAACCCAACGTGACATATCTCACACTCCCTCATCCTCTTTCTTTTTACTCATCTGTGTCATTATCTTGAAACTGTATTGTTTCCCATATTGCTTATAATAAAAAAAATAGTTCTTCCTCAAACGTAAACATGTCCAACTTGGGCTCCTCAATGTTACTCCCCTTTATTATGTACTATATCACGTGTCTCGGTATTTCCATCATCATCTTTTATTTTGGCATTATTAACCAAAGAATAAGTAGACAAAGTTTCAGCTTCCCTTAAATCTAGTGTAGCTTAATTTCTTAAGCTTGTAGGGTTGAGCCCAGCCGAAGAACTAATTGACGAGTGAAATGGGTATGTCGTATTCTGTTGCAGTTTACAAAACTAAAACATGTTTAAATCAATATAAGCATAGTTCATTTAAAAATAAAGCACATTTGAAAACCAATTCATCACCTGACTATTCTATAAATATGGATTGACATTTTGACAAGGAACAAAATGTGGTAACCACGCATGTGGCCTGGTCCATTGCAGCCATGCATATAGTGACCAATCCAATCCGGCTAAAGTGGTTTTGATATCTCCTAATATATAAATAGTAATGATAATGAACTGAATATTAAATACTAAAAGCAAATATAAATTATACACAAGAAAACTTATATTGAAATAATATTACAATATTTGGACTAATGGATTTGTGTTAGGAGGTGTTGTAAGAGATATGTGTTTTTTCCCTTTCCTCATTTAGACAAGCTTAGTGACTATGCACCAATAAGAATAATAATAATAACTTGGTTCTTCTTTTAAGTAATGTATGTTGTCACATATACGAACTCTACAAATAAAAGGATGCTCATTATTTGCATCATCCTCATTGATCGTTGACTGAATAACTCGTTTGCAAAGGGATTCAAACATATCTCTACAATTATTCCAACTGTTTCTCAATATTTTTAATTTCCTGTATTTACCTCTCCAAAACATGATGCATTTTTTAGAGGTATGTAAATTGAGTTTTTGGGACCTATATATGCGTTTACACAGATATTGATAAACACCCAAAAGTATTGCCAATTGATTACCAAAACATATTAAATAAACAATTAAAAAGATTTTATTTTTAAATAAAAATCATATGCCATATTAAATCCTTCTATTGTGTCCTTCATTATCCAATGTTATCATAATAAAACCGGTGATAACACCCTCTACAAAACAAAACTTATTTTTAGGTATTTTTATTTTAATTTAGTTGATTTTTAATTTTTTATAATTTGATTTCTTTTAATATTTTATTTGATTTGCTCTTTTTTTTTTTTTTTTCTTATGCAAATGTAACATGTTGACTATGCATTTTCAAATTATATTAAAATGTTGATTTTGTATAACATAAAGTATAAACACACCCTTCTTTGATTGGTTATGATGAGGCAAGTATGTATTACTTCTTTGTTTTCCATCATTGAACTAATACAGTTTGGTGGTAGGATCATTTTGGTACATAAACCTACCCCTAAGAGTTATTAGAAATTGTTTAATCCTATTGATGAATTTGAAAAAAGTTTAAACTCCATAGACCCATATAATAATTGTTTTAAAAATATATGATGAATTAACCTAATTAATAAAGTAATAAAATTCAACAATCAAATCATGAAATTGAGCTCACAAAGAAAAATGGTAATTGTGTAGAAATTTGAGACTCTTTTATGTTCTTAATCTCAAAGATTTTGATATAGAAAAATGCTACAGTTGTAGAGATTTTATAAAAGTAAATTTATAAATTAATATAGTTTTATACTATATGTTAAATTCACTTCATAATAAAAATAAATTTACAATTTAATATATTTCATGAAGAAAAATTATTCTTATCAGACACTATTCACTATCTCACACCCTATAAAAAATATTCCTATACCCTATGAAAAACAAATTATAAATATATAGTGTAAAAGTGAATTGTGATTAATATATAGCTTTCATCTTTTATGACACTAAGATTTGTTTGGATATAAAGAGATGAGATATCATATCATCTCATTTTAGCTAATAATTTTTTTATTATTTATAAATTATCTCATCTCATATTACTGCCAAACTGGTTTATATCAATTTATAATTTGTTTTTGTGAATCTGTTTTATTACAATTGAAGCGTTTCTAATTGAGATAATCATTTCTATTGATTTCAGCAAAAGTTCACAAAAACCAAAATAATATTTACCAAATATAAAAAGTAAAGCACATCCTTCCACTGGTACCTCTGCCTTCTCTTCACTGCCTTGAGCAAGAAGAAAAGAAAACCCCAATAAAACTCAACAAAACCGAATCATTTTCACAGGGAATAGGAAAAAAAACCTCTAAGCACAGAGAGATAGAGAGAGAAACGACGACGTAGAAAGGATGTTTCGGAATCAATACGATACGGACGTGACGACATGGAGTCCGGCGGGGAGGCTTTTCCAGGTGGAGTACGCGATGGAGGCGGTGAAGCAAGGGTCGGCGGCCATTGGGCTCCGATCCAAGACCCATGTTGTCCTGGCCTGCGTTAACAAGGCCAACTCCGAGCTATCCTCCCACCAGAAGAAGATCTTCAAGGTCGACGATCACATCGGCGTCGCCATTGCCGGACTCACCGCCGACGGCCGTGTCCTCTCCCGCTACATGCGATCAGAGTGCATTAACCATAGTTTCACCTACGAGTCGCCGCTCCCGGTGGGTAGACTCGTAGTTCAGCTTGCCGATAAGGCCCAGGTGCGTTACAAACACACTAAAACCTGCAGTTGTTAATTGTTTTTCAAGGTGTGTTTTTTGCGCGTGATGGATGGGAAATGTTACCTATTTTGTATCAGGTGAGTTCAGGATGTTGGGAATTTCTTTAGTCTATATTATTTGCTTTTGTTGTTTTGGCTCTAGAAACCTTAAATGTAAGCTCCGTTTTGCGTGACTTTGGGCTGTTCTTGGGTCTAATATAATGGAGAATCTTACTTTCGAAACGCAAAGAAACCTGTATAGTTTAGGAGTAATTGAATTACTGAAGTTAGGGTTCTGGTTTTTGAGTTAGGAGCGGATTGCTTTTCCACCCATATGGGAAGTTAATGATCACTTTTAGTTGGTTAACTGCATCTGAGGTTTGGTGAAGATTAATACTTTGTCTATACTGTCAAATCATGCATTCAGGCACGGGATTTACAAATCCGAATTTGTACTTTGATATGTTACAGAAACCATGTGGCCGTCTACGTTTGAGTACTCATATTCTATTCTAATTAGAGATATCGGGGGTAATGTTTGGTGGGTACTGTTTTAGCCATTTTCAACCAACTTTCAGAACTTCTTTTAATCAAATACTCGGTAAGAACTCTCATAAAAATGAGTATTTTTTTCCTTAAAATTTAGTAATTCTGAATATTTGAACATGGCAAAACAGATGGGTTTGATTTGGCTTTGAAATTCTTAGAGGCAAAGCCAGATGTATTTAGATTGCATGGCTAGTTTCACATTACTGCTCAGTTTGGCTGAAGTTGATGCAGCTCTTTCCACCACCAAACTTACCTCATCAATCGTAGGAAACCATAAACCAAATCACGCCGATGACTGTGCCAAAGATTTCAGGTTGAATCTAGACCATAATTAATTGCTAGGACTCCAGTGACCCAAACAGAACCTTAGTTCGAAACTCCATCCCAATTGAACGGGGATTACTGGGTTGGGGACGATTAGCTTTCCAATGGGTTCAGGTGTAGTTTAATCTCTTTAAGAAATCACCTGAATTGGCCACTGCGCCAAAGATTTCAGGTTGAATCCTGCAACAAAATTAATTGCAACGACCTCAGGGGCTCAAACAAAACATTAGTTCCAAACTCCATACCCATTGAACGCCGCATTATTGGGTGGGGGATGATTTGGATGCCATTGGATTTGGGTGTAGTTTAATCTCTTCAATGACATTACCTGAATTGGTCAGTGGGCCTCTGCTGTTTTGGGCTCGTTGTAAACAACTTGTGGTCAGACTCAATCACGAGTTATTCAGTCGGTTCTGTTGTTTTAGGAAAATGGACCTTCAAGACTTCTACAAAACCAACGGTATTGGCTTTCGCTAAAACAGGAACCTCGTCCAGCCACTAGAATATGACAGACCAGACAACATTGGTCAGTGTGTTCGTGTGCGTTGGCAGTATGAAATCGCGTAGGCTGTCTAGATCTGGTTTAATATTTTCTGTAATGAATCAGTTAAAGCATTAGTCACATCTACGTTTTAATACCGAAAAGATTAGTCAATTTGAATTTTTCCTAAAATCACTTGTAAAGTCTTCAGTTCACCTAGTATGTAGCCAATTGAGATCCAAAGTGAGACTCCATCCATGGCTACCTTTGTTACTTATCCAATCTACGTGAGTTATTCCTTTTCCAAATTTGGGATTGGGGTGTTACAAAGTCCCCCTCTTAAATTCTTAATAGTCAATGCCATGTCATATAGTGCTCGAGTATCTCATGATTGGCTTTACTAGATGGCTCTAATAACATATGTAATGACCTAAGGGAAGCCCAAGTCACATCATCAAATTTACAGTCAGAACCCCTTAATATCATTATAGATGGAAAGAATGTATCTCTCTTAGGCAATGCGGGATATTATTCACCACCCTTCTATACTCACTCAACCCAGGGTATTACATTTGTGATTCTGGAATAATCATGTACTTAGTTTCAACATTTTTGATTTGTTGACAATCGTGTTTCATTAGGGCCAGCCCATTTATTAAGATCAATTTAGCTGGAAACCATATAAATTAGAATTTTATTGAGGTATGTTATGGAAATTTGAAAACATGTGGGAATTCCAAGTACACCTAGGAATTTTTGTTTCTGCTTTCTGAAGAACAAATAATGTTACAATCAGCTCTAGTTATGCATACTAGGGATTGTAGTGATCATAACAGAGGCATACTATTGTTTTTGCAATGTAATTTGGTTCTATTTGTGAAGAATCAAAATGAAACTGACTTGCAAAAAGTTGTTTGTCCTGAGGTACATAAGATGCAGAACACGACTGTATTATACTTTGGATTTGGGTATTACATCAGCTAGTCGTGATCTTGATAGCTATAATAAAATAACTATATCTCTAACATTGAGTAATGAATTGAGGAGGGTTGACTATTCAATTAGAGTTATTTACCTAAGTTAAGGTGTCAAAATTTGCTGAGAAATGAATTCAGCTTTGCTCCTCTATTTTTATCTCTTTCCTGAGTTCTGTAGTGAGTAGTCTTGAGCTAATTACTTCAACTTCGGCTTCTATTAATGTCATGGAGTCCAAATAGCTGGTGTTGTAAATAGCCATGTCTTGTCTTAATTTTTAATTTTGGCTGGAAGTTTGGTACTATTGCTGCAAATACTATATATGCCTTTGCTGTTGGTATCTTCGGTTGATTTCTATCATGTGGTATGCCATAATTGTAATCTAATGGTCTATGAATGGGTGCGGAGTATGGATTATTCAACATCTATATGAGTGGATGGCTGTGTAATGGCATGGAAAAAAAAAAAGAGAGAAATTTATGTTCCATGCTTGCTGCATGAGAAGCTATTCCTCTCTCTCTTTTTTCTTTTGGGGTAAGAGAAGCTATTTTGCATCTGTAACTAGATTTTGGGTGGCAGGTTTGCACACAACGCTCATGGAAACGGCCCTTTGGTGTTGGTCTGCTGGTAGGTGGATTAGATGAATCTGGAGCTCACCTTTATTACAACTGCCCAAGCGGTAACTACTTTGAGTACCAGGCTTTTGCCATTGGGTCCCGTTCACAAGCTGCAAAGACCTACTTGGAACGCAGGTTTGAGAACTTCACAGACTCTTCGCGGGAAGATCTCATCAGAGATGCACTTATTGCAACAAGGGAAACTTTGCAGGGAGAAAAGCTCAGGAGCTCCATATGCACAATTTCTGTACTGGGAGTTGGAGAGCCATTCCATATATTGGATCAGGAAACTGTACAGCAATTGATTGATACGTTTGAGCTTGTGGCAGAGGAAGAGGGTCCGAATGCGGAACCTGATGCTGATGCTGGTGAGGGTGTTGCACCAGAACAAGGCGACGTTCCCGACCAGAGTGCTGCAGCTGATCAAGGTGCGGCTCCAATGGATTTGTGAGGATGCAAGATGCAAGAACCAGCCATCGTCTACTTTGTCTTCAGCCGAGGTTTTCTGGCAATTTGTATGCAGAAACAACTTAAAAATTTGGATGGCACCATGGAAAACCTTCTTTTGTTTTTTCTCAGGCCTGCAAATTTATCTTTGCCGCATAATCAGTTCAAACACTTAAATGGTAGCCCCTGGTGAACTTAGATTTACATTTTTCGTTTATACTTCTAGACGCATGAACTTATTGGTGATATTCAACTGGTTATGTTTCCCAACCGTTGTGTATTGGTGTGGTAGTGCTAACCTTTCTAAGGGTGCTGTTTACGAGCAAGAGGCTTTATCCCCCTCTCTTCCTTCTCATTTCCTCTCTCTCTCTCTCTCTCTCTCTCTCTCTCTCTCTATATATATATATATATATATATATATATATATACTGGTATGTTAACTCTAGATCTGAACTCTTGGGTGCAAATAACTTTTAGAGACCGCGTCTATCTATAAGAAAAGCTGATGATTTATTTTATCCATGTGATGGAAACTTATTATTCCATGGGTTTTTAATTAGGTGAAGGACTTGTTGCGTATGGATGGTCTCTAAAATTTATTGTCATAAAAAATAATATATTTTTTAATCTTGCTTTATATTTGATGTTTGTGTTTAAATGATAAAAAGTAACTTTAAATATACAGAGTCGCATGCTTGATTAAGGATAACGAAAGTAGAATGAACACATTTCTCTACATTTCCTCTTCTAACATGCCCTTAGGCCCTTTATTGTGTGCTTTTGATGCTCACAAGATCATACTAACATTTTTATGAGTGAGCATCCATGCAATTTAGAGTTTACGCTCTCCAACCTAAACTTGAGGTTGTAGTAACATCAAATTTTATCGAAAAGAATAAATAAAATTCCTAGTGTTATGCTGCATCCATAAGGTAATAACATTAATAATATTAAAAAGAAAAAAAAATCCGTAAAAATTTATTTAGGCTAGTTGCATTATCGAGTGTTTAGTTTCAACGAATATAATGTTTAGGATGAATGCAATTAACCTAGTGGTACTAGAGGTGGTCGGCCATCGTCCCCGAAAGTAGTTGGTGATGATGGTCGACCACCACGACTAATTATTATTATTATTATTATTATTATTATTATTTATTTTTTGAATTTCATTATATTCTAGAGATCAATTGATCATAATTATAAGGTGTATGTTACTTGGAGAAACTAGTCTTAAAGAAAGCTATGAGCATTGGCCATTGGTCATTTTCACAATCACATGAAAATAGAAAAAAGAAATACTAATTTATTATTTAGTTCTATGATACAAGTTATATTTATTTGAAACTTCAGCTGAATGTTGTTTTAGCCAATTTGTACAGAATGCAGGTGAAATTTGATTCATACTCTTTAGACTTTTGCGGGATCTCTTTATCTAAAAAATGTCTCATTTGAATTCAAAAAGTATTTCATCTATCTCATCATTACAATTTTCTCAAATTTCTACACAAAATATAATAAACAATTCAATTTTTTCAAATCTTAAAATAATAATAATATTAAAAAAATAATATTCTAATAATATTTTTTTAACTTTCATCTTTCATCTTTCATCTAAAACAATCTCATCTCATCTATAAATCCAAAAACAATCTTATCTTATCTATGAATCCAAACCAGCCCTCGTGATTGCAGATCATGCTGGTTTATGACTAGTATTTTGAACAAATGACTTCGCAACCAAAACTATTCTGGGTTTATCCACAATGAAATCATATAACAAACTTGTTGCCAAACTGGACTTTATGCTTATATATTTAATTTGATTTAAGCACTTTTCTTTAATTCCACCATTTCTTGACTCTTGGATATGCGAGATGGGAAGATAAGTTGAACCGAGATGGTTCCTTCATGAGTTTACCTCTATTGCAGTTTCATCTTGTAATGGCTGAAAGTTAGTTAGGCAGTTAGTTAATAAAGAGATAGCAGTCGAGATTGTTAAGGGGTTTAAACGGGGAGTTTCATCTTTAATGAAACGGTGAGTTTTGTTTAGTGTAAGGTGTATAACGGTTTTAACAGAAATGGGTTAAGGCGGTGAGTTTGTTACATTTCAATACGGGGCGTTTTGATCACTCGAGTGTTATAAATACTGAGTGCATTGTAATTACAGAAAATGATCAGAATCAGTAAGGCAATTGTTTTGGAGGTTGGAGGTTCCTCGAATACCTCTTCCGAGAATCAACAAGGGATTCTTGGGTTTTTCTCAATACTGTTCATGTTATCCTCTCTGAAGTGTTGTTCTTACATTCGGTTGTCTAAGTTCTGGGTAAATTCACTAGTTTACCCATAACAATTGGTATCAGTAGTACTCGATCTTGTGATGGCAGAAGGCACGCGTGGAGCTCTGAAGAATCAGCAAGATGGATCCCAGAAGCAGCAAGAAATGGTGCACAGACAGTTGGAGAACCATCAACAATGCATTACTGCAATGTCAACAAGGTTAGAACAAGTTTCTGATATGCTACGATCTTTGGTTGAGTCTTCTAGTGTTAATACAAGTGAACCTAGAGGTCATGAAGATAGGGCAATCCAGAGAAGCTTTCGCTTGGATTTTCCACGATTTAGTGGATGTGATCCTGTTGGATGGGTTTTTAAAGCTAATCAATACTTTGATTTTTATCAAACACCATTTCATCAAAAATTAATGGTGGCCTCATATCATATGGAGGGTGAGGCGTTAGTTTGGTACCAAACTGCTTTTAACTCAGGTCAATTCAATTCTTGGGAGTCATTGGTTATGGCAATGCAAGTAAGATTTGGGCCATCTGCATATGATGACCCAATGGAGGCATTAACCAAGTTAAAACAGACCACATCTGTTGCTGTGTATAAATCACAGTTTGAAGCCTTGACAAATAGGTTGATAGGCTTGTCTAAGAAGCATTTGCTTAGTTGTTTTGTGAGTGGCCTGAAAGATGAAATCAGGTTACCTGTGAAGATGTTCAATCCAGTGAATCTGGGAGCTGCTTTTGGATTGGCAAAAATCCAAGAAGAGTACTTGTCAGCTGTTAAAAAACCATGAAGAGGTGTTTCAACAATGAGTGAATCTATGGTGGAAGGCAACAGATTCCAGAAGCCTCTTGTAGCAGTTAAGAGAATTTTTTCTTCACAAATGGATGAGAAAAGGAAGAAAGGGTTATGTTACCATTGTGATGAAAAATGGAACCCCATGCACATATGTAAGGCTCCCAAAGTGTATCTGTTACATGTTGAGGATACTGCTGGTAGTACCTTAGAAATACAGGAGGAGGGAGATGAGACTCTAGTGACCAATGAACAATTGGTGACAGAAGAAGAAGAAGGGCTGGAGGTGTCCATTAATGCAATATCTGGCTGCTCTAACAATAATGCCATGAAGTTGTTGGGCAGGATTGGAAGTTATGTGGTTGAAATTTTAGTGGACTCGGGGAGTACACATAATTTTTTGGATCCATTGGTGGTACAAGCAGCAAAACTTAAAGTACATGATGATTTGAAGTTACAAGTGAGAGTAGCTAATGGTGACAAGTTGGTAAGCAGTGGCAGCTGTGAAGAAGTCATCAAGGTTCAAGACTCAAAGTTTAGAATTCCATTTCATGTGTTAGCCTTGGGTGGTTGTGACATAGTCTTGGGGGTTCAATGGCTAAAGACCTTGGGGTTAATTTGTTGGGATTTTAATTCCATGTCTATGAGTTTTACAGTGGGGCAATCCAAGATCACCTTACATGGGTTGAAGTCTGATGGCATGAAGCTTCAAAATGGAGAGGGCAATTTAAAGTCTTCGTTGGTGAGACAGCAGGGTTGGTTTTTGCAACTGAGAACTGAGGACTCAATAGAGAAACCTGGAAGTCAGGTGCAAGAGGTAGAAGAACTATTACAAGGGTTGAGCATGTCTTTGATGAACCTGTGGGTTTACCTCCCATCAGATCTTTCGATCATCATATTCCTCTTAGAGAGGGAACTGGTCCTGTTTCAATCAGGCCTTATAGATACCCTCATTATCAGAAAACTGAGATTGAGAATATTGTTCATGATTTGTTGAAATCTGGGATGGTGAGGCCAAGTCAGAGCCCCTTTTCTTCACCAGTGCTTCTTGTTAAAAAGTCTGATGGTTCATGGAGGATGTGTGTGGACTATCGAGCATTAAATCAAGTAACCATCAAGGATAAGTTCCCCATTCCTGTGATTGATGAGTTACTTGATGAATTATATGGAGCAACAATATTTTCCAAGCTGGACTTGAGATCTGGATATCACCAGATTCGAGTTAAAGATGTGGATATTGAGAAAACAGCCTTTAGAACTCATGAGAGGCACTATGAGTTCTTAGTAATGCCTTTTGGGCTTACTAATGCTCCTGCTACATTTCAAAGTTTGATGAATGATGTGTTTAAACCTTTTTTGAGAAGGTTTGTCTTGGTTTTTTTTTATGACATATTGGTTTACAGCAGGAACTTGGTGGACCATATTGCACATTTGAGATCAGTGCTAGAAGTTTTAAAGCAACATACACTCTATGCAAAGAGGTCAAAATGCAAGTTTGCAATGCATGAAGTTGATTACCTCGGCCATATCATTTCTGGTTGTGGTGTTAAAGCTGATCCTTTCAAGATTATGTCCATGATTGACTGGCCTATTCCAAAATCCTTGAAAGCCTTGAAAGGATTTCTCGGACTTACTGGTTATTACAGGAAATTCATCAAGGATTATGGATCCATTGCTGCCCCATTAACAGTGTTGTTGAAGAAAAATGCTTTCCATTGGACTGAGGAGGCATCTCAGGCCTTCCAACACTTGAAGAAAGCTATTACTAGTCCACCAGTACTCAGATTGCCTGATTTTTCTAAAAGCTTCACTATTGAGTGTGATGCTTCAGGCTTTGGGTTAGGAGCTGTTCTCATGCAAGACAATCAACCTATTGCCTTTTATAGCAAGGCATTAAAAGGTAAAGCATTACTTTTATCCACCTATGAGAAGGAGTTACTAGCTCTTGTTTCTGCTGTAGCTAAATGGAGGCCCTATCTTTTGGGGGCTGTGTTTAAAGCAAAGACTGATCAGCAAGATCTTAAGTACTTACTAGAGCGAAGGGTTGGCACAGAAACTCAGCAGAAATGGCTTCTGAAGTTGATTGGCTAAGATTTTACTATAGATTACAAGAGAGGGAAAGAAAACAAGGTAGCTGATGCTCTTTCCAGGAAGTCTGAAGAACAATCGGCAACCTTAGCACTTATCACTTTTCCTACCTCTCTTTGGGTGGAAGAATTAAAACAAAGTTATCAACTTTGCCCCATAATCCAAGACATCTATGAGAAGTTGCAACAAGGATCAGAGGGTCCTAAGCACTTCACATTACAACAAGGCTTGTTATTAAGGAAAGGGAAATTTGTGGTGGTTTCAGATTCACCATTCAAGGCTAAAGTATTGCATCACATTCACAATAGTCCACAAGCTGGCCACGTGGGCTACCATAAAGCACTACATAGGGCCAAATTGGATTTCTACTGGAAGGGAATGCGCAAGGATATTAAAACTCTGGTTCGAGAATGTGAAGTATGTCAAACATGCAAACATGAAAATGTGCATCCAGCTGGCCTTTTGCAACCTCTACCTGTTCCTTCCTCACCATGGGCAGATATTTCTATGGATTTCATTGAGGGTCTTCCTCTTTCTGGTGGCTACAATGTGATTTTTACTTTGGTGGACAGATTCACCAAGTTTGGACATTTTTTTCCCTTGGCACATCCCTATTCAGCAAGTAAAGTAGCCCAGGTTTTCTTCCCTGGTGTCTTTAAACTGCATGGGCTACCTCAATCAATTGTATCAGATCGTGATGCTATTTTCACTAGTAATTTTTGGAATGAGCTTTTCAAATTGCAAGGCACTTCTCTCAATTTCAGTTCTGCCTATCATCCTCAATCGGATGGGCAAACTGAGGCCTTGAATAAAACTCTTGAAGGGTATTTGAGATGTTATACTAGTGACAAACCAAAGGAGTGGAGTTTGTGGATTCCTTTGGCTGAATGGTGTTACAACACCACTTGTCACTCTTCCATTAAAGTCTGCCCTTTTGAAGCCCTTTATGGATACTTACCTCCTAAATTGGTTTCTTATGTAGCTGGTACCTCAGTCAATCCTGCAGTAGACCAGCAACTTAAAACCAGAGAACAACTTTGGTTAATGCTAAGGGAGAATTTGCTGAAGTCACAGAACAGGATGAAGGAGTTTGCAGATAGAAAAAGAACTGAGAGGGAATTTCAAGTGGGTGATTGGGTCTTCCTTAGATTGCAGCCATACAGACAAAAAACTGTCTCCCTATGCCACAATCTGAAATTATCTCCAAGGTTTTTTAGACCTTTTCAGGTTTTGGGAAGAGTTGGGACAGTTGCCTACAGACTCGATTTGCCTCTTTCTACAAAGATACATCCTGTTGTACATGTGTCATGCTTGAAGAAAAAGTTGGGTCAGAATGTGATTCCACTTCCTACACTACCTCCTTTGGATTCTCAAGGACAAGTGCAACCTGAACCTGAAGTGATCTTACAAAGAAGGGTGAAGAAAATCAGAAACCATGCTGTCACAGAAGTCTTGGTGAAATGGTTAGGAGCTCCTATTGAAGATAGTACCTGGGAGCTTCTGTGGACATTGCGGGATCGTTATCCCCACCTTGTGGGCAAGGTCCTCTAGTGGGGAGGATTAAGTCCTTGTGGTCAAGGACTTTGTTAAGGGGAAGGGAATGTAATGGCTGAAAGTTAGTTAGGTAGTTAGTTAATAAAGAGAGAGCAGTCGAGATTATTAAGGGGTTTAAACGGGGAGTTTCATCTTTAATGAAACGGTGAGTTTTGTTTAGTGTAAGGTGAATAACGGTTTTAACAGAAATGGGTTAAGGCGGTGAGTTTGTTACATTTCAATACGGGGGCGTTTTGATCACTCGAGTGTTATAAATACTGAGTGCATTGTAATTAAAGAAAATGATCAGAATCAATAAGGCAATTGTTTTGGAGGTTGGAGGTTCCGAGAATACCTCTTCCGAGAATCAACAAGGGATTCTTGGGTTTTTCTCAATACTGTTCATGTTATCCTCTCTGAAGTGTTGTTCTTACATTCGGTTGTCTAAGTTCTGGGTAAATTCACTAGTTTACCCATAACACATCTACATGACTTTTGACTTGTACCGGGATTGGGGGAAAGCAGTTCATTTAAGATTTCTGCAGCTGAACTTAATGTTTTTTAGCAAAATGCTCAGGAGTGAAAATCCCAAGTTAATGATAATTTTGGGATCTAATAGAACCTCATCTACAGTGAATCTTTGTCAAGTCAATATATGTAACAGGTCTGGGTGGCATCCTCCGCATACGGTAGCTACGGGATTGGAAGAAGGAGGCGAGGCGCAGGAAAGCTAGGGTTAAAGCATAAGAACTGAAGACTTAGAGAACTGAGGATCGAGGGACTTGATGCAAGTACTTCGGTGTACTTGGCTGGAGATCTAAGTCAAACGAAGCTGTCGGCTCATGGGCCAGACTTGGGCTTCCTTAATTTTAACCTTCTATTTTATTAAGTACTTCGGACTGGGCCTTAATGTATTTGGGCCATTTGCTTTTATTTGCTTATTTGGGTTATTGTTAATCTTGTTTACATTTCAGTATCCGGTACAAGGCTGAGGCCTTTTTACATTTGAAGTCAGTAGTTAAATACCATTGTAGTGGTGAGAACATTTATGCTGAACGTGAATGAAAACCTAGTTTCTATTTTTCATCCTTTTCCTTCCCCTTCTTGGAGGCGCTCCCATCGAAGAGAGCATCTTTTTCCTGTGTGTGTGAAACCATTCCTTTTATTGTGTTACAATTGGTATCAAGAGCCACCGAATTCTGGCAAGATTTCAATGGCTGAGGGTACAAGATCCAGCCAACTACAAGAAGGGCTCACTGCCCTTAAAAAAGCTTCAGAAATGCAGTACAATGAATTAAAAAATGCCTATGAATCCAAGTTTTCGCATCTGGATACTGAAATGGCAACCCTTAAACGGCAAAATGAAATGATTGTACAACAGCTAGCGCTGTTAACCACTGAAATGCAGAAAAAGAAGTCCCACGCCGGTTCTAGGGACTCATCTTCTGGAGAACCAGTCAGAGAAGAGGCTGAAAACCTGCAGCTCAATCAGACTTTACAACAAAATTTTCGGCAGCAACATTACCAGCAGCAAAACCAACAGTTTCTCCAACATGGAGGTGATGTGCAGGCTCGAACAGTGAGAGTAGACTTTCCCATTTTTAATGGGGAAAACCCTGCAAGTTGGATTTACAAAGTTAATCATTTTTTTCATTTCCACAACACCATACCACAACAAAAGCTCAGGCTTGCCTCCTTTCACATGGAGGGTAAAGCACTCATTTGGTTTCAAGAAATGGAAGAAACATCCCAGTTTAATGACTGGAACACATTCACTAAGGCCATGTTGATTAGATTTGGGCCTAATGCATATGATGACCCTATGGAAGCCCTTACAAGATTAAGGCAAATTGGTAGTGTAGAGGACTATCAAGCAAGGTTTGAAACCTTGTCTAACAGATTGAGAGGATTGTCAGACATATACAAATTAAGCTGTTTTTTAAGCGGCTTAAAGGATGAGATTCGGATAACAGTGCGCATGTTCAATCCAACCAATTTAACCACAGCCTATAGCCTAGCCAAAATGCAAGAAGAAAATGTCAACCTCACCAAAAGAAACCCAAGATCCAGCTTCATGTATTCACCTGACCCGGGTATTCTAAAAACACCCCCCAGCCACCATACAGACCAAAACAAATTCAGTCCACACAAACCTAGTTTTCCCGTCCACAAAATCACCCAAACCCAAATGAAAGAGAGGAGGGATAAGGGGTTGTGTTACCATTGTGATACCAAGTGGATTCCTGGCCATAGATGCCAAAACCCAAAGTTATATTGCCTTGAAGAAGTACTGCTGGACAATGAATACAAGGAACCCCTGTGTGAAGAACTCGGTGAACAAAGTAATCCCAACCAAACAGTTTGTGAAACCACCATTACTCCAACCAATCCTGAAATATCACTCCATGCAATTACGGGGTCACACAATACATGCACAATGAGGGTAAAAGGGAGAATTGGAAACCAGTGGGTCACAATCTTGATTGACAGCGGGTCCACTCATAATTTCTTGGACCCTGCTATCATTAAGAAATCCAATTTGACTATAGAGGACAGGGGAAGAGTCAATGTAAGAGTTGCTAATGGGGATCTCATCCCAAGTGAAGGAAAATGCAAAGATGTGGGGGTAGTTGTTCAAGGCACGGTTTTCCTATTAGAAGTACAAATTCTGGTATTGGCAAGATGCGACATGGTGTTGGGTGTCAAATGGCTAAGCGAGCTTGGTTCTATTGTATGGGATTTTAAAAATCTGACCATGAAATTCTGCTATGAGGGCAAAGAAGTTATGTTGCAGGGCCTTACAGCAAGACATATGATCGAGGAGGGGTCATTCTACAAAGGTAACAAAATGGAAAACAAAGGGGTCATTTTGCAGCTGATAGAGACAGATAGTACCACACAACAGCAAGCTGAAGCACCCATTCCAGAAAACATTCAGACCTTATTGGGCCATTTTACTGATGTCTTTGTTGAACCAAAGGGACTACCACCCCCACGTACACATGACCATGCAATAACCCTTATCCCTAACACAAATCCCATCTCCATAAGGCCCTACCGTTACCCTTACTATCAAAAAGATGAAATTGAAAAAATAGTTCAAGAACTCTTGAAAACAGGGGTAATTCAACCTAGCCAAAGCCCTTACTCTTCCCCCGTACTGTTGGTTAGAAAGGCGGATGGCACTTGGAGGTTGTGTGTGGATTATCGGGGGTTGAATAGTGTGACCATCAAGGATAAGTTTCCTATTCCGGTGGTAGATGAATTAATGGATGAGCTACATGGGTCGGTTATCTTTTCAAAGTTGGATTTGAGATCCGGGTACCACCAAATCCGTGTTAGACCCAATGACGTTCCCAAAACAGCTTTTAGGACTCATGAAGGGCACTATGAGTTCCTAGTGATGCCCTTTGGGCTTACTAATGCACCCTCAACTTTTCAAAGCCTTATGAATGAGGTATTTCGGCCATTTCTAAGGAAATTTATACTTGTTTTTTTTGACGATATTCTTGTGTATAGCAGATCTGAAATGGAGCATGCTACTCACCTAAAGCTCACTCTTGAGACGCTGAGACAGCACTCGTTGTTTGCAAAACAATCTAAGTGCCGCTTTGCGTGCAAGGAAATAGCCTACCTAGGCCATTTAATTTCAGCTAGAGGAGTCAAGGCGGACCCCGAAAAGCTTAAAGCTATGGTGGAATGGCCCTTACCCAAGTCCCTAAAGGCATTGAGGGGATTCTTGGGATTAACGGGTTACTACCGAAGATTTATTAAGGGTTATGGAGCAATTGCAGGCCCTCTCACAAGAATGCTTAAAAAAGATGGGTTTTGTTGGAGTGAAGAGGCTAAAGTGGCATTTCACAAGTTGAAGGAAGCGGTGATCAATCCTCCGGTGTTGGCACTACCAGATTTTACGATACCATTTATGGTTGAGTGTGATGCATCCGGCAATGCGGTGGGGGCTGTTTTGATGCAACAGGGCAGACCTATAGCTTTTTACAGCCAAGCTCTAAAAGGAAGGGCACTTGCTATGTCCACATATGAAAAAGAATTTTTTGCCCTGGTTTCGGCAGTGTTGAAGTGGAGACCCTATTTGTTAGGAAGAACATTTGTGGTAAGGACTGACCAGCAAAGCCTTAAACACTTGCTGGATCAAAAAATTGGGACACCAATGCAGCAACGGTGGATTACTAAGCTCCTAGGCTACGATTTTGTTGTGGAATACAAAAAGGGATCTGAAAATAGAGCTGCTGATGCTCTGTCCAGAATGGAGCAAATAGAGGATGGGACACTCATGTTGATTACATTTCCTAGTGTGGACTGGATAGATGACTTGAAACGGGCTTATGTTTCGGATGCGCACTTGCAAACTATCTTAGAGTCCCACAACAAGGGTACTTTGAACCCAAGCTACACCATAAGAGATGGTCTGCTCCTTTACAAAAATAGACTGTTCATTCCAGACAACGAAGACTTCAAGACTAAGTTACTGGAACTTTCACACAGCAGCCCATGGGGGGGGGCCACTCAGGATATGACAAATCTGTCCACAGAATGAGAAGAGATTTTTATTGGCCCGGGATGAAGACTGACCTAAAAAAATTCATTAGAGCTTGTGATATTTGTCAAAGAGTTAAAGCTGATAACTCATTGCCCAGTGGACTACTTCAACCCTTACCCATTCCCTCCCAACCATGGACACACATATCGATGGATTTTATAGATGGTCTCCCTAACTCTCAAGGCTACAACAGCCTCTGGGTAGTAGTAGATCGGCTAACGAAATACAGCCACTTTGTACCACTGAAACACCCTTACACGGCCAAAATAGTGGCCGAGCTGTTTCTAAAGCACATACTGAAACTACATGGACTGCCAACATCGATTGTGTCGGATAGAGACAGCACTTTTACAAGCCATTTCTGGCAGGAACTCTTTTCCTTACAAGGAGTTCAGATGGACTTAAGTACTGCTTATCACCCGCAAACGGATGGACAAACCGAGGCTGTTAACAAGACGGTGGAGAATTATCTGAGATGTTTCACTTCAGACAGACCGAAGGATTGGGTGTTATGGATTTCACTTGCTGAGTGGTGGTACAACTCCACTCAACATTTATCTACGAAGCTCACACCCTTCGAAGCACTGTATGGCTACCCCCCACCTAGGATTCTAAACTATGTACCGGGTACAGCAAGGGTTGACGCAGTAGATCAGACATTACGCACCAGGGACCAAATCTCACAGATCCTCAAGCACAACATTCAACAGGCTCAAAATCGAATGAAGAAATACTCAGATCTAAAAAGAAAAGATCAAACTTTTGAGGTGGGAGAAGTAGTATACCTCAGACTACAACCATACCGCCAGACCAGTGTAGCTCAGCGTAGAAACCTCAAGATCTCACCCAGATTTTATGGGCCCTTCAAAATCCTACAACGGATTGGATCAGTGGCATATAAGCTCGACCTTCCACCGTCATCTCGGATCCACGCAACCTTTCATGTGTCGCAGCTAAAGAAGAAAGTGGGTTCCAAAATCTCAACTGTCCCGACCCTACCACCAGTAGATGAACACGGTGTCATTCAACCGGAACCAGAGGAAATTTTAAATCGAAGGATGCGAAAAGTAGGGAATCATGCAGTGGTAGAACTCCTTACCCGTTGGCACGGCCAGGCGGCGGCAGACGCAACGTGGGAGGCTTACTCGCGGCTGAAAGAGGGCTTCCCTCACCTTGCGGGCAAGGTGTTCTAAGGGGAGGGGTATGTAACAGGTCTGGGTGGCATCCTCCGCATACGGTAGCTACGGGATTGGAAGAAGGAGGCGAGGCGCAGGAAAGCTAGGGTTAAAGCATAAGAACTGAAGACTTAGATAACTGAGGATCGAGGGACTTGATGCAAGTACTTCGGTGTACTTGGCTGGAGATCTAAGTCAAACGAAGCTGTCGGCTCATGGGCCAGACTTGGGCTTCCTTAATTTTAACCTTCTATTTTATTAAGTACTTCGGACTGGGCCTTAATGTATTTGGGCCATTTGCTTTTATTTGTTTATTTGAGTTATTGTTAATCTTGTTTACATTTCAGTATCCGGTACAAGGCTGAGGCCTTTTTACATTTGAAGTCAGTAGTTAAATACCATTGTAGTGGTGAGAACATTTATGCTGAACGTGAATGAAAACCTAGTTTCTATTTTTCATCATTTTCCTTCCCCTTCTTGGAGGCGCTCCCCTCGAAGAGAGCATCTTTTTCCTGTGTGTGTGAAACCATTCCTTTTATTGTGTTACAATATATCGTCCAGCGCATACACAAGAAATAATCCAAAAAATATATCTAATCACATTGAATAAGAGGCCACGGATTTAAAAGCTTTAACAAGAAGATGATGTTGAATTAATTTAGTGAATCAAAATTCCAAATAATTAGTAGTTTGCGGGAGAAATAGTCTTGAAAGACGTACTGAAGCTAGCCCCAAAATGAAACTACAGCCACCCCTTGATTAGAAAGGATAACAGTGGGGTGAACAAGCAGTGTGATTCATTTATGGCTAGCTAGTACTGGGAGCCCATTGATCTGCATCTGCTTGTACATCCATTGCCAAGTCTCTGGGGCCACCTCGCCTCCGAGAGAGCGGATAACGGATCCGCCGCTGCATGTGCCAACTTTGCAGCATTCCTCTAGAGATAACCCTTTTACCAATCCACATAAAAACCCACTTGCAAATAGGTCGCCTGCTCCAGTGGCATCAATTGCCTTCGTTTCCCCAATGGCTGGGACTCGGACAATCTGACATGGTAAAATTTTATAAGGAATGTCAATAACAATGGAATATCCAATATGCAATTGTCACATTGACAAGAATTGTGCAGAAGAATTCCTTGCATTAGAAATTTGGGGCTCACACATTATATCTCGCATTAGAAATTTAAGGTTTATGCTTTTCGTTCATCAATTATTTGTTGAATTATATAGAGATTTGGGGCTTAGATTTTCTTCTCTGAGGAGGATGTCTTTAACAGAGCCATTCAAAGCTTCAACTGTCCACCAATGCAAGAATGACAACAAGGATATAAAATAGAAAGTATAAGAGGTTCTCAATACTGTGATTGTCCATTTCCAGAAAAGTAGACATTTTCAAGATGATGCGTCCACCAAGCTAAGGGCTTATGTGACGAACTAACCTTATTTTCCAGTGCAAACAATCTGGACATGAATATACTTCTAGAATGAAAAAATAGAAAGGAAACTTTTTATACAGAACTCATATCCCCAAAGTTGTCCAGCAGCATCTCACTAACCTCTTTTCCATGCTTTGCAATGCATCCATTAGGGCCTAATGTCACCACAGCCCATTGGCAGTGTTTTGCCAGAAATTCAAGCGCACTCTCAGGGTCAGCATTTTGTTCACCCCTACAAAAGTTGTAGGAGAAATTTACACAACCAGATAACCATTCAAACTTTTTATGAGAAGAATGATATGCTAAAAAACTGAAGCGTCTGAAAGATTAACTATTGTTCATGAAAAATTATCTTAACATGTTAACATACTAAATAGATGACAGTCACCTAACCAATTCTGTTGCTTCATCCTCATTGGCAAAGCAGAGGTCTACATTCCCAGACTCCAGTAACTGTAGAAGAGGTAATTTAAAGTTGCGAACCATCTGTCCAAAGGTAAAGACTGTATAGGGTTACATTTGATCAAGAAAACTTTAGCAAAGAAAAAACAAGAAAGGGCAAGAAGGGGTGGAGGGAGGGGGAAGCTGGCCCTGCAAAAAAAATTGAGAAGCCCCTTACCCCATGGTCCCTCTTAAAAAGTAATATATGTAAATGTATGTATATATATCTTCTTTGCTCCCCAAATATTTTCCCAGAAAAAGATCTGTAATTCCCATAGCTTTTTTCTAAAAATATAAAAATAAAATTATTTTTTAGGTTTTTACTGAAACTCAAAATTAGCCCAAAATCTAGGAAAAATCATTTTTTTAAACTTAAATTTGGTAAATTAAAATCCAAAAAAAAAAAATTTTAAATATTAGAACATGCAACTTTTCTTCAACCTCTATTGAGTCCCTTTCAAACTCTTTCTGATTCTCATTTGCTTTGAAGGGGAATACTTACGTTAAGTTTTTGGTTGAAGAGTGAAAAATGTTAACTAAAACTCGTGAGCTTTCAGTACCCTATATAGATGTGCGTTCATATCTTTAGGTTGATGGATGTGTTGATCATATTTTTTCTATCTCAAATTACATTTATAATATAATTTTTGTAGTACAGTATGTAGCAAAACATACATTACAAAATAGTATTATTATAATATAAAAACCCACCCATCTCCCCAAAACAATAAAAAAAGTATAAACTTCTGGCTCTGCTACTGAGGCCGGGGAATGGGGGACCACCATTGGGTCGAGGAGAAAAGAACATGAGGAGTACAAATCACCACATGCATAATATCATATTTGAGAAATGGAAGTTTACAATTCATGCATGAAGTGATTCTATTCAGTGAATAAAATGTTTGTTTCAATCATTCTTTCTGGTGAAAACATTGTCTTCTGTCTTAAAAACCCCACCTGAAACATTGCAATTACAAACTCAAATAATGAAAAATGAAGAGAATCAGTGAATCACTGTATTGAATCAAACTATAAGAATTTGAAAAAACAGAGAGAGAAGAGAATATACCTCAAAACTGGCCAAATCCAGAGACACAAAAAGACCCTCTTGTTTGGCAATCTTTATAGCTGCTAGAATAACTTCTAAATTGAAAATTGCATATCTCAGCGACAACCACTGTAACAAAAAAAATTAAGCAATTAAGTCCATGGATAGCCTCAACTTAAAACCAACATATTATCTTGCAGAAACTACAAGTTAACCATACAGACCTGGTTTGTGGTATGAATTACATTATATTCATAAGGAGTTAATTCTATTCAAGAAACACCATAATTTTTAGTGTATGTACACACAGATAGCTGGATTAGAAATTTGATCTAACTAGTAAAGGAAAGAATAATACCAAGTAATTCAAGAATATGGAAAGATTCCCAAAAGAGAAGGGAAAAATTCTAATGGCAGATTTGATCGAGAATTTTTTATATTAGGGGAAGATGCCTAACCTTGGAGCCCTTGAAATCCTCCCTAGTCAAGTCATCTGCCTGAAAGAGGATAAAGATTGAAAAGTTAACCTATTGATAAGCTCGTAAAAATTGCAAGAAAATATGAATAAACACTCTTGAGAAATATGCAGAGATGCATGTAAAGAAGCTTTCACCTGAATGCTCATAGCTTATACATCATGAAGCCTAAGCTAATCCTTAAAATTGGTGAAAAACATAGCTAAAAAATACATGCACTGAAACACAGCCTGATATACATGGATATAGACACGCAAAGAAGAATTGCACCTGAACTTTCACAGCATTGGAGAGACAAGGCCGCATGGTACGGTTACCAAGCTCGTCAACCAGGCAAACACACTGTGCAAGACAATATACATAGTGAATGTTTTAGCACCAAGCATTAAGAAGCTCAACCAAAAGATTTGGAAACAATCAATTTCAGAGAGTTTGTAACATGAAGCTCACCTGACCTGTGTGTCCTTTCTTCATCCTCAATCTCGAGAGGTTGACGCCATTAGAGCTCATGTTGCTCACAAATAACTGACCTTGCTCATCATCTCCATAGGCCCCTATTATTCCACAGGAGACTCCAAAGCCTGCACTTAATCCCCGGATGGTATTGGCAACACTGCCCCCGGCCAGCGTCTTCATGGGCAACAGATCATTGGGGGATGCGAGGATATGGCTTCTCAACTCACTCAATATGTGCTCAAGCTCTTCAATTGAGACCTAAACACTACATATATAAGAAATTCTGACGGTGATGTACATACAAAAAGTGAATCCAAGTTATGCTATAAAAACGCGCATAGCCTTGTGATCCACTACAGGGTAACCCCTATTTTACACTGATCAACAACAAAATTCACTATTTCTACAGCGGGGGGGAAACGTTTAGGAGAAAATTAAATCAACTTTAAAAAAGAAGCACAAAAAGGACAAAATTCACGAAAAAATAGAGAATGAGAGTTGCCCAATGTGGTATTTCAGAGCCTGCATTGTCAGAAAGCAAGAAATTCACTGAACACAAGAAGCTTCCAAACGAACTCGAAAACCCGACTCCAAAAGAATCAGTATATACAAGAAAATGATAAATTTAACATGGGAAGTTAGCAAAAAGAGAGGAACCAAAGAAAACCCAAAATCAAGAGTACCGGAATAGAGCCACCGCGCTCGCCCGGTATTTGATCGAGCAATGACCAGTCGACGCGGGCCACATGATCGACGAGGGCGGCCGGTTGCAGACCCAGGATGAGAGGAGCGTCGGCATCGGCATCTAACTTGAGCTCCCCGGCCTCGTTGCTGTAGTTATTGTTGGGCAAGAGCTCTGCACCCATTTTTCCGATCAATCGATTGATCGCACTCCTCACCCCTGTCGCCTACTCTCTTGCTCCCACTCTGCCTTCTTTATATAGAGGGAAGATATTTGATAGTAATTGGGAACTTTTTCCCTTTTCATAATTTCATCTTTTATTTATAAGATTTCATTCATTTGACAATAATTGGAGCAGGACACAAGTGATTCACCTAGTAGTTTCGTAGATTGTAACTAACTTCCTTTGATAATTTCAAGGGAGTTCTTGCTTTTTCTAGAGTCGAATAATTTTGATAAAATAAATTATTTATATTATATTTTATAATTTAATTTATAAAAAATTTAATTAATAATCTATAGTTTATATATAGATATATTGATTATTATATTTTCAAAGATTCAAACAACCCACATATGATTTCCTTTTATATTATAAAATAATAAATATGAGATTATCAAAGTTTGTACGAATTTAGTATATTTATATAAATTGTATCGTTTAATAGTCGCGATTTCTATAAATCTTTTAGGCTTATAGTTCAAATAAAAACATTTAAGAAATTATTAATAGAAGCATATTAACAGAAATCAAGTTAGACATATATGGTAGATATATGCCCGCTATATACATCTATCTCAAAACTCTAAACAACTGGTCTCGTTTGTTTTTATAAATGATATGAGATAAGTTGAGATAAAAGTTGAAAATTGAATAAAATATTATTAAAATATATATATTTTTAATATTATTATTATTTATGAAAACTTAAAAAAGTAATAATGATTAGATAATATGATATATATTAAAAAAACAGACGAGATATCATTAGAAAATGATATATATACAATTCTTTTCATAACCATGTACACAACTCTATTTTAAATTAGGAACATTTTTATCAAATAACTTATAAAAGTAATGCCGTTTTATAAAAATACTCTTAATTTAAAATATAATTATATAAAATGTTGTTAAAAGAGTTGTACGTGTATCATTATTCATATAAATTAATTTTAAGGAAATGACATAATTGTATTAATTGATTCTAAAATGAATTGTAATTTATAAAATAGAAATAGGTGTATCATTACTCAAAATCAGCTGCTATACATATGAAAAAGATAAGGAGATAGGCATATCCCCTCTCCTATGCAAAGATAAATAATAATAAAAAAATCCGCGCATGGTGAGTTACGTAAATGGGGATAAAGAATCAAGATCCTTCTAGGAGAGGTGATATATCTTGTGCATGATAGGTTGTGACCAATAGGTGCCCTCCTTTTAAAACTAAGGTTTTAAAATAAATTATGTCAAATCAAGAAAACTCAAAATTTTCTACTTAGATGCAACATTTCCAATTTGAAACCACCAAATGAAGTGAGAAAGTTCCCCTCTTCCTCTTTTCATTACCTTCCCCCCTCTCTATATACCTTTCCTTCTCCTTTTCTCCAATTTTTTTTTTTTTTTTTTTGGTTGGAATCAAAAGTTTCATATACACCAAGAAGATTCACTTTTCTCTAAATATCTCTCTTTTTTGTCTACTTCTCTTTTGATAGTAAGAATCTCATATCTGCCACATTTTGACCACCATTATTGTGCAGGCATTTAGAGGTGCTACCTGCACTCCTTGAACTGGTGGTCATCGGCCTCGCCCCCCCCACGTGGGCCAAGGGGGAAGAGTTGGACCTTATGAATGGGTGCTGGGAGTGGATTGAGAGAGAGAGAAGATGTGGGTTTTAAACTAAAATTTAATATAAAATGACGTCGTTTTATTTATGAAAAAATAAAACTTAAAATAAAACAAAGTCATTTTATTAAAAATATATATATAATTTGGGCCGGGCTGGCTTGGGCCCAACCTAATTCCCGTCCCTTGGTGCCGAGATGCATCTAGCTTGGAGGGGGCAGAGATGCGTCTGCCCGCCGTCCGCCCCTACATTCGTCTTACCCCAAAATTCATCATACTCCATTTGACCACGTGCCACCATACCAACACGTCAATTAAGGTTGTCTTTTTCATTTCTTCTATTATTTAATCTCATTATATATATTTTCACGATTTTTGTGGTTAGTGCGCGATTCGGTCTGTTTTCACTTATGGGTAATTGCCTCGGCATGTATGATGATGGATGCTTCCGGGGGTTATTACAATTCTTCTTCTTCGGGAACAGTTGGAGCAATATACGGGTTTCCGAGCACTTCGGAGGCTTTGGAGGAAGCCTCTTCCCTCATGTTCCTAGAGCACACAACGCAAGTGAGTCCTCTAAATTTTTATTTTTATTTTATAAGAAAAGATATTTACAATCGTAACATAATTATTTAAAATAAATAAATAAAATATATGATTTACATAAAAAAAAAATTAATTTTTTAATAGTGAATCTCACTTTTTGTCAAAATAATTACATAATATTTATACACTTTACAGTTATATATAAAATTACACTTTTTCTATTGCCTATTTCCTACATGCAAGAAAAGAGGCTTATTTCGTACGTGCAAAGAAAAGAAGGAGAATTCTTTCTTCAAAACGTAATGCTACGGAACCCACATTTTATACCGATACTCGACCCATTGCTCACGTGACAATTTAAAAAAAAAAAAAGAAAAGAGAAAAGAGTTAGGGCAGGTTTGGGGGGTGAGATGAGAATTTTGTATTTTATTTTAGTGTTTAAAATATTATGTTTTAGTATTATTATTATATTGAAATTTGAAAAAGTTGAATTGAGATTTGAAAAAATTGAATTGTTTATTATATTTTATATGGAGATTTGAAAAAGATGTAATGATGAGATGTGGTGAGATGAAAATTTTGTATCTCATCCCATCTCTCAAACTTGTCCTTAAAAATAAAGAAAGAGGGAAAACCATTTCAAGTATGAATAGCTTTATTCCCATCCTCCCTCCATTCATGCCCATCACTCCCTCTATCTTATCCGAAATTAATGAGTTGGCGTCAAGAGAAACCCATTTTAGATCTGAATACCTCCATTCCCATCCTCTCTCCATCCATTCCCATCACTCCCTCATCCTCTCTCCATCTTGTATGGAATCAATGAGTTCGATTGACGCCATTGAAACTTTATTTTTCTTAAAGTGGATTTATTTTTCTTAAACTTTATTATAAAGTAGAAAGAAAGAAAGAGAGAGAGAGATGAGTTTATCTGTGCAGTTTTTATTTTTTAAATATTTTATACAGGCCATTCAAAAAAAGACATGTGGCATCGGTTGAATTTTCGGTTTCAATTCTCGGTTCGTCAATCATTTTCCTTCTTCAAAATGGTATTCGTCTAGTTTTAATTCCCAAATCTAGATAACTGGGACGGTGTCTGCATGAACAACTTATGAGGTCAGCTTTCCTCATGATTGAAGACTAGCCAAAAGGGAAGCAAACTCACTCCTCAATCCTCATCATTCCCATTAAAATATTTGATTAAAATCTAAGAGATCTAAATCATAAATATGTAAAATGTATGAGCAAAAATACAATTATATAAAGAAAAATTCTATTCATCATCATAATTTTTATCATTCTTCTATTATCTCATGATGTGGTATTAAATAATAGATTTATAAGTAAAATATAATAAATAATCTTCAATCATCTAATAACACATCATAAGATGATGAAAGAATGATAAAAATTAAAATGATGAGTAGTATTACTCTTATACAAAATCTAAAGATTATTTCACACTTTTACCTTAATTTTCCTTTTCCATAAAAAAAGACAAAAGACAAAAAAAATCCCAACTTTTCTAAATTGGCTAGGCAACCTTACTTTATCATTGTTGATAGTTATTGTATTAAGGTAAATGGTCAAATACAACATAAAAAACAAAAAAACATTACCCGGTTGGTTACTTATTTTATCCATATACTTCTGTCTGTCGGCTGATGCTCCAAATTGATATTGTGGGAACCGACGCAGAGAAGGTGTTAACCTTTCGGCGTATGCTTTTGTTTTTTGTTTTCATATTTTAAAAGCCAAATGCTCGAGTGCTTTCACTCATTGTCCTTTTGTTAAGCAAGGCTATTATGGGCATCCTTTTGCACGCCTTTGCTTCATTCTCTACCACTAAGAGTACTCCTAATCCTCTACCACGATTATTAGAAAAAGCTTTTGATCTCCAATAGCGATTACCAATTTAATTATAGAGATTCTCTTCCATTGTCTGACTGAATTGAATGATTTATTTTATAAGAAAAATAGACACATCATGTAAATTTTACGACTTAATATCATCGTGTAAGATTGAGTAGCGTAGACCAAACATAAGGTTTGCTCCAGCCTATGAAGGGAAATATGGTCCTAGACCTGTCTGACCTACCGTTAGCTTCACTAAAGCAGTATTACTAAGGTAAGGACAGGTGGCATAAAGTTAACACAACCATTTTCTTGGGCAATCCAAATAAGGCCATTGTAAGGGGATTTTCCCCCTTTTACAAAGCCCACTGGGCCTTGAGCCAGGTATCCTCGGCCCAAGGCCCACCAGAAATGCATAGGGGGCAAAGCATCGGCCAAGGAATGGAGTCAAGTAATCGATGAGACAGGTTAGTTTGACATCCTACAGCCGCGTTCAGAACCCAGGGACCTGAACAGAGCACGACAGGAAATGCAGATGGCCCTCGATCCATCGATATTAGACCATTTACGACTCATAAGGGATAGACTCAAAGTCAGAAAACCACGCCGCATTAATGACGCTACTACCAAACTACACACCACATTTATGGTGCCATTGCAGAGTCACGCTGCATTAAAGGACTCTGACAGCAGAAGAGGCATGGACTCTGTGGAGACAAAGGCAATCTGTATCTCCCCAACCCACGATATAAATAGCAAGTTCTAAGTATGAGAAAACTCTCTAATCCTTAAACTCTTTTACTTATATATAAACTTCCAAGAATACTTATTAACTTTGGTATCGGAGACTATCCAGCCCCAAGGCCGACCTCTCCTAATTGTATTATCTCCCATATTTTGCAAGTCCATTTTGGATTACCTGAGTTATTGGAATCTGACTCTATTAAGGATAAGGCAGTTATGGAGAAGCCGTAGGAAAACTAGAGTTCAAATGAGTTTCAAATGCAGCAGACTTAGTCAAAGGCAATTATGGAGAAGCCGTAGGAAACTAGAGTTTCAAATGCAGTAGACTTAGTCATCCAGTTGTATTCTATTTTTGAAATTCCTCTTATCTGTTTGTTATGTTTCCTACTACGAGTATACTTGTATTTCTCTATAAATAAGACAATCCACAACTCTGCAAAGTGTGGAAAATATTTCCTCAACATGATATCAAGAGCCTAAGACTCACGTCACCTATGGCAGATTCAACTCCACCTGTTTCCGAGACCCATGTCTCTTCCCCTTTTGTTCACCCACCCATTTTTACAAACACCTTCTCTGCACCCACCACATCCCTCCCCAACTTTACACCCATCAAGCTTACGAGAGATAATTACCTGCTATGGAAAGCGCAGGTCGTCCACTACCTCAAAGGTCAGCATCTATTTTCCTTCGTTGATGGATCCTCGGTTTGCCCTTCTCCCATGATCACAACTCCTACCAATCAAACCATACCCAACCCTGCTTTCATGCAATGGATCATGCAAGACCAGTTAATCCTTTCAGCTCTAAATTCATCCCTCTCCGAAACTGTTCTTACTCACGTGATCAAATGCCAAACCTCCTATCAAGTCTGGTCGACACTGGAACGAATGTTTACCTCCACATCCCGTGCTCGATCCATGAACCTTCATTATCAATTGGCTACACTCAAGAAGGGTGGTTCCTCTATCTCAGACTATTTTCACAAATTTACTACCATTGCTGATACATTAGCCGCTGCTGATCAACCACTCAATAAATTTGAGTTGGTCTCGTTCTTACTTGCGGGTCTAGGATCGGAATACGATTCCTTTGTTACCTCTATAACAACAAGAGTTGACCCACTGTCTTTGGAGGATTTATATGGGCATCTGATAGCTCATGAAATCCGGCTGGACCATCATCAATCTTCCCCTGATCTCACGCTGGGCAGTGCGAATTTTGTCTCTCGTTCGCGTGGGTCTCGTGGCGGACGCAGCCCTGGGCGTTCTCCTGGCTTCACTTCCGGTGCACGTAATTTTGGTCGGTTTAATCGTAGCAGAGGACGTGGTCGAAGCTCGAGTTCAAATGAATCTCGCCCTGTGTGTCAAGTATGCAATAAACCGGGACACACTGCCTTACGATGTTATCATCGCTATGATGAAGCTTACGACCGTGATCAATCCTCTATGCAAGCATATTATACTAATTCATCTTCAGACAATGATTTGAACTGGTACCCAGACACGGGTGCTACTCATCACTTGACTTCAGATCTTTCTAATCTCAACATTAATGCTGAAGCATACACTGGCCAAGATACAGTCCGGGTTGGCAATGGCACTAGTTTGAACATTACACATCTCGGCACTTCTAAACTATCCACTCCTACCCTTTCATTTTTACTTCATAATGTATTTCATGTGCCACAAATTACAAAAAATTTAATTTCCGTTCAAAAATTCACTGCAGCTACTAATACTTTCTTTGAATTTCATCCATCTTATTTTTTTGTGAAGGATCGAGTAACGGGGCAAACTCTACTGCACGGGCCGAGTAAGAACGGACTTTATCCTATCTCCATGTCAAATAAAACTTCTCCTCCATCTGCACTTATTGGTGAACGAGTCTCTCTTCCTCAATGGCATTCTCGCATGGGTCATCCAGCTTTTAAAATTGTTCGTCATGTTTTGTCAAAATTTTCTTTACTAGTCACCGTGTCTAAGTCTAGTCTATCTTGTTCTGCCTGTTTAAGTTCTAAGAGTCATCAGTTACCATTTTTTGAGTCATGTACTCGTGCCTCGGCACCACTTGAATTAATTTATAGTGATGTTTGGGGCCCGTCTCCTATCCTTTCTCATAATGGTTTCAAATATTATGTTACCTTTTTAGACTCATATAGTCGATACACGTGGTTCTACCCAATAACATGCAAAAGTGATGTCATTACTATTTTTCGCAAATTTCAGCCTCATGTAGAGCGACAATTTAATTGCAAAATTAAATCTGTTCAATCTGACTGGGGTGGTGAATTTCGTTCACTGTCTGCATTATTGGACTCCCTTGGCATCTCTCATCGCAGGTCTTGTCCCCACACTCATCAACAAAACGGTGCTATTGAACGTAAACACCGTCACATTGTTGAAACTGGCTTGGCTCTCTTAACTCATAGTCAAGTTCCTCTCAAATATTGGGATGATGCATTTGATACAGCATGTTATTTAATTAATCGGATGCCATCACCTGTCTCTCAAAATCAATCACCTTTCACTCGCCTTTTTCACAGTGATCCAGATTATTCTTTTCTTCGTGTTTTTTGTTGTGCTTGTTGGCCTAACATTCGACCATATAATCGCCACAAGTTACAACCTCGGTCCACTCGTTGTATCTTCCTTGGGTACAGTCCTCATCACAAAGGTTACAAATGTCTCAATCAACTCACTGGAAAAATAATTATTTCTCGTGATGTTATTTTTGAAGAGTCAATTTTCCCGTGTCAAGTGCAGGCCTCCCCTCTGAGTTATCATCAATCTCACTCACCACCTTTCATGATTCCAAATTTAATGTCTTCTAATTACTTATCTCGTGCAGCAGAGCAGGCCTCGTTGGTCTCGGACCCTTCCAATCAAGCCCAAGCTTCTCCGACCCGCTTCCAACCTCCAACCGCTCCAGCCCACCCGAGTCCTTTACTTTCCCAACCCATCTCCTCTAACCCTTCTTCGTCCTCACCACCCTATTCCTCTGCACCGAATATCTCTGAAAACTCCTGCACCCAATCCACCTCAAATTTCCTTCCATCCCACCATCCTATGACCACCCGATCAAAGCATAATATCACCAAACCCAAAACCCGTTCCGATGGCACCATCAGATACCCTCTTCCAAAAGCCCTCATTGCCGAAACCGAGTCTCTAATGGTCGAACCATCGTGCTACACCAACGCGGCTAAGCATCCTCATTGGCGACATGCTATGAACCAGGAGTTTGATGCATTACTCCGAAATGGTACCTGGATTCTTGTACCTCCCACTGATGCCCGAAATCTAATTGGGTCCAAATGGGTCTATCGGATAAAAAGGAAAGCAAATGGTGAGGTAGAACGCTACAAAGCACGTCTAGTAGCCAAGGGTTATCTTCAACAAGCTGGAGTGGATTTCTCAGAAACCTACAGCCCGGTGATTAAACCCACCACAGTAAGAACCGTTCTATCTATTGCTATTTCTTCAGGCTGGGAAATTAGACAAATTGATGTACATAATGCTTTCTTACACGGTACACTCACAGAGGAAGTTTTCATGACACAACCGCAAGGATATACACATCCTCAATTTCCAAATCATGTTTGTAAATTGAAAAAGGCCTTGTATGGCCTAAAACAAGCCCCACGGGCGTGGTTTTCGCGCCTCAGCAATCGGCTTCTAGCCCTTGGTTTTCATGGCTCTCGTTCAGATACTTCTCTATTTATTCATACCACATCTATGTTCACTATGTGCATTCTTATTTATGTGGATGACATTTTGATCACCTGCTCAGACAAGCATGCTATTGATGAGTTGTTGAACTCACTACAGAGTGACTTTGCAATTAAAGATTTGGGAAGTTTGAATTTTTTTTTGGGTATTGAAGCCATTAAATCTGATGGGCAGCTTATACTATCTTAACATCGGTATATCATGGATATACTTCAGAAGACAAAAATGCATGAAGCTAAACCCATTAGTACCCCTATGGCTACCTCTACTAATCTCAGTGCTTTTGACAGTGAAGATTTCAGTGACCCAACACTTTTTCGTAGCACAGTTGGTGCTTTTCAGTACTTGTCAGTCACTAGGCCTGATATAGCTTTCACTGTTAACAAATTATCTCAGTTCATGCATAAACCGAAACTTGCACACTGGCAGTCAGCTAAACGACTACTTCGGTATCTAAAACAGACCATTAACCATGGTCTTGTATTTAGCAAGTCAAGCAACAACATTCTTCAAGCATTTTCAGATGCTGACTGGGCTGGATCTTGCGATGATCGACGCTCGACTGGAGGTTTTTGTGTGTTTCTCGGGCCAAACCTTATCTCATGGAGTTGTAAAAAGCAAGCAACAGTTGCGCGATCAAGTACTGAAGCCGAGTATAAAGCACTTGCCAATACAGCTGCTGAACTCCAATGGCTTCAATCTTTGCTGCAGGAGCTTGGTCTTCGAACTTCAGCTCCTCCCATCTTATGGTGTGATAATATCGGCGCCACATATCTATCATCCAATCCCATTTTTCATGCTCGCACGAAGCACATCGAAATTTATTTTCATTTTGTGAGGGATATGGTAGCCAAGAAACTTATTGAAGTCAAGTTCTTATCCTCAAAGGAACAGCTAGCCGATATTTTTACCAAACCACTTTCTTCCTTCAGATTTGCGGCACTTCGATCCAAGCTCAATGTAGTTTCCACTTCATTGGACTTGCAGGGGCATATTAAGGATAAGGCAGTTATGGAGAAGCCGTAGGAAAACTAGAGTTCAAATGAGTTTCAAATGCAGCAGACTTAGTCAAAGGCAGTTATGGAGAAGCCGTAGGAAACTAGAGTTTCAAATGCAGTAGACTTAGTCATCCAGTTGTATTCTATTTTTGAAATTCCTCTTATCTGTTTGTTATGTTTCCTACTACGAGTATACTTGTATTTCTCTATAAATAAGACAATCCACAACTCTGCAAAGTGTGGAAAATATTTCCTCAACACTTTGGATGTAAAGGAACGCGTTGCGTAATGGTTGAAAACAATGAATGGGATTTGTAACGACCAAAAGGAGAAGGGAGATACTTGCAAGATGGGCGTAGGGTCCGCTAATTCAACAATATTTGAGGAATGAAATCACATTCAATGTAGAAGATTGGCGCCTCTATGGGTTTTTAGATAAGATAATGCACCAATTTTTGGAAATACATTTCAATGCTTCTTGAAGCTTTACATATAATTCAGCTGCCACAGTCAGATTTGAGGTCCACTACTCCCCCTTCCATCTGATCATCTTCTTTCAAATGATCAAATGCCTTTTTACAAGATGGACTTTCAACATGAATATAATAACTTCGTAATTTTTTTTTTATAAGTAATAATATTATATATATATATATATCAATAGGAGTAATCAAGTACACTTATAAAAAAAAACACCTAACCCATACAAGAAAGTCCCTAATGACCCAAAAACCCATGAAAACCTATCCAAAATACACCAAGCCCGAATTGGAAAACTATCGATACACCTTCCAGACCTCATTCCCTAGATTCCGTGAAACTAATCCTCTATCCAAACATCCCACTACAAGAACGTCTTCACAAAGCTCTCCCTTTAACCTTCCCTCGACTTGAGCTAGATCCATTAGGATCGCAGTTGATTGCCCAAGAAAGATTCTTTAACTCCCTGTTTTTCTTAAATTTAGGCCTCGTTTACATTCAAAACCCACCCCTACTCATATCAACTGATCTCATCTCATTATTACAACTTTATCAAATTTTCATACAAAATATAATAAATAATTCAACTTTTTTAAATTTTAAAATAACTTTTTCAAATTCTCATACAAAATATAATAAATAATTTAACTTTTATTCTACTATTCATAAATCATCTCAACCCATCTCTGAATTCAAACAATTCCTTAGATTTGGTTTCAAGAGCGTGGCTCGCCTCCATTGCAGAAATAACCTCGGAATTTTTCACAATTACCATTTGAAAAATGACAATTTTCTCCAAGTAACCTCAAAATCTCCTCTGCCGCTTCTACATCTCCCTTCTCTTTCAAGTACTTGAGACATTCAGCCAATATAAAACGGTTGGGCTTGTATCCTGGTAGATTTCCCAACAGTGCTTGCTTCATTGTCTCCACTGCCTTCAGCATCTGACCATGTGCATGATATCCACTTGCCAGGCGATCCCATGTGATCGAGTCTACCTCCGTCCCACTCTCTTTAAGCCTGTCTATATATGCTTCAGCCTTTTCCAAAAGACCCTTGTTGCAATAAGCAGTGATCAGCACGCGTGGAATCCGGAAGTCAACAAATGTAGTTACAGATTCCCACTCCTCCAGGATCTTTTCAGCACCATCCAAGTCATCCAGCTTTACTAACGAGCTTATCATACAAAGATAGCCGTCCGAGTTCCAGACTTCCTCCATCCCTCCATAACAAGTCCAAATACGATACACCTCCGCTTTATTCTGAATAGCCGCGTATAAAGTGAGGAATGTTTCATAAGCAAACTTCCTTCCGCGCATACGAAACACCTCTCCTGTCTTCAGCATTTCTTTCGTCTTTTCATGTAAGCCAGCTTTCAAGTATCCCTTTGCTGCAACAGCATAAGCATTCCAGTCGATGGCGATTTTAGGATCAGCTTCCATCTTCATTAAAAGCTTCTCCATTCCCTCAATGTCAGAGGTGGCTGCATAAGCATTCAACCTAATGTTAAATGTGATCATCTTCCGACCAATGCCCTTCTTTTCCATCTCTTGCATTACACTGTCTAGTTTCTCAGTTTTACCCAACCGAGAATAGAGTTTTAACATAACGTTATAAGACAGATGATTCCAGAAAACCTAGCTCCCTCATCTTCTGCATGGTGGCCTCTGCTTTATCTAAAGATTTATGTTCTGCATAGCAGTTTAAAAGAGCACCATATACGTGCATGGTGATTCTTGAAGTGTCAGGGATGCCATCAAAATACTTCTCTGCTTCTTCTAGACCATGAACTTTTGAGATCAAATCTAGCCGAATCGCAATGTCTCCAGGGGATAGGTCATGGTTCCTTTGCTCACTCAACCATTCAGATATCTGATACAAAACAAGATCCAGGAGCATTAATATGAAGATTATCGTCACATTACCATTGCGCCAAACAAGAATGGTTAAGTGAAATACTCTCCTATACAATTTCTCAAAACAACTTCCCTGTATTCACAGCCACAAGGGTGGCCAATGTTTCAACCAAAATGGAAACCAAGTTTCAACCATAAAAACCAATGCTAGTATTATCTAATTGAGAGGTAATTTTCCCAAACTTAAGATTCAAGTAGCAGAAATATGAGAGACAATAATCGGAGAAGGAACAAGAGTTATCATGCATGCATTCATTAAGACATTGGTACAAATTAATCAATAGAAACGTAAACTTGATTATGTGTATATTTTTGGTATGGGCTTAGACATGAAATAACTTGATTACGTCATAAAAAGACTTGAGAGTATATATCCAAGTTGTTCCATGTGACTTCCTTTGTTCAGATGTCTATTTTTCTTTTCTAAGTAGGCAAAATTTTATTGAAGGCGCAAAGGGCTCAACCCAAGTACATAAGAAGTATAAAGAAGGAAAAACAGGTTTCTTCATTTGTTCTGTTTTTTTTATTAGCTAAAGAATACCCATGTTCAACATCAAGGGGGTGCGCATGCTATAAAATCCGAAAACGGAAAGAAAGGTCACACAACTACCACTGCCACAGCCATGCTTACATCTACAACCAAGCTGCATATACATAGAACAAAATCCAAGTGCAACTGAAAGAATCTATGAGAAAAAGGATATCAACCAGAAGTTCAACTAAATATCAGCTAAACGGACAAACCAAGCTGAAAAGCATAGCAGTACAGTAGCAAGGCTGAGCGTTCCCAAGATACAAGTTGCCAAGTTTAAGCGTTACTCTTTCCAGATGCGGCAGAGATGATGTAGACCCAATTGCTGACAGTTTCATGGAGAATTTGGAACAGAGAAATTCTTGCAACTTACTGAGTTTTATCGATCCAGAGATTTCGTATGACTCGTTTGAGTCTAGCTTGATCAAATTTACGACATGAGCTCAAACAGAAAGCTGGCTTGACCATTGCTAGACCTTCACTCAAGCAATTGCGATAAAGTCCCCGTGATCTATTTGAAAGTTTGGTTGACATGAGTGAACCTGTGATTTATTCATTTCATTTTTATTAGAAGTCTGGACTATGGTAGCATTTTGGGCTACTTAAAAAACACTATTAGGCCATTTTGTTTTCCTTATTTGCCATTATTAATCAGTTTTCATAATAGAAACATAGAAACATTCTATTAGAGTTCTCTCAAGTAGTGAGAACCGAGGATGTAATTGGGTTGGGGGGGGGGGAGGACGACAACTACACTTGGATAGACAATTAGAGTTCTCTCAAGTAATAACTGAGGCATTTTTCTGGGCCTACCCATGCATTCTCATTTTGATGAAAATTCTGTTGGGCTACTTTTTTTTTGTGTGGCGGACTGTACCACACAAGGATCCTTTGCGGTTTTTTTGGTGGATTTTCAAAATTTTGACACATTTTGGCTCTTGAACCGACCTGGCCCGCTGATTAGGGTTTGCTATATATTGCATTATTCCTTTGAACGGCCGCTGCACTATACCTTTGATTACCATCTGAAATGAAATCCTCTATAGCTCCATGGAAGTAGGAATATTGCGGAACCACGTAAATTTTGTGTCATGTTTGATTGATTCCACTATTAGTTTTTTTTTTTTCTCTTATCGGTCTTAACAAACTCAAGTATCACATGTCACTTGATATGTCTTCTTTAACCCCTAGGGGTTGGCTCGAGTGGTAAAGGCCTTGGGCTTGGGGGTATATTCCCCCTAGGTCTAAGGTTCAATTCTTCTTGGGTGCAAACAATCTTTAGGGGTTATCGGACTGAGAGATTTTCTCCTTGAATTACTCAAGGTGCACTTATGGGAAACTCTTTGCCAAGGGCCTGTGCACTCCCGGGATTAGTCGGGATGCTGTTCCGGACACCTGGTGCAAATGAAAAAAAAAACTTAATATCTCTTCTTTCTCATATTAAACAATTACCGCATCGTGTTTCTTAATTTTGCTACAACTTGGGAAACTGTTCAAAAACTCAACACATGGAAACATACCTCGTGCAACCATCCTCCAAAGTAGAAAACAACAGGTGACAAGAACTCTAAGAGGCCATTAGTTACCTTGTAAGCCTAATGAGCGCTATTACATCTTAACCCGAAATGGTTGGGGAGAAGAGCAATTCTTTTTTTAGGGTACTCCCGGGAACAGATATAGAAGAGATGGGTAGGGACAGTAGCTCAAAGGATTAAAGAGCGTGTATTTTTTTTTTTGTTGGGGGGGGGGGGTTGAATAACCTCGCCCAAACCTGGCAAAAAATGGAAGGGCATTTTGCCTTGGGGATAGAAAAATCATGATTGGGATAGCAGACAGGTGGAATCAAATCTCTTAGAACCAAAACAGTCTTCTGTTTTTGGAGCAGGCACGGACACATTGAGTGCACCGTATAAAACATCCAATAAATTTATGCACGCTTTTAGGTTCAAATTTACTTCTACCACAAATATACCATACA